>NC_039367.1:76788998-76951536 GCF_003573695.1 Papaver somniferum
GGGGAATTAGGGAATGGTGGTGATGCTGGTTACGGTGGTCATGATGGTTATGATGGTGTTGCTAGCGAAAGAAAAATGATGGTGGTCCTGATGGTTTTGTTTAAGGTGGCGTCGGTGTTGACGCTATGGTGGTGCTCATCGATGGTATTGCTCGTGGTGGGGGTGGGGGTGCAGGTTATGGTGTTGTTGTGTGGTAGTTGTAATCACTGAATAAGATAGAGATTGGGTGGTGCTGGTTGTGGGGTTTTCCTGCTAGTACTGGTTATCGGGTTACGGTGGTGGAGGTGTTGTCATTAAAGATGGTGCGGAGCCGCTAGTGATTGTGGAGGTGTTGTTGTCGTCAAAGGTGGTGGCGGAGCTGCTGGTGATTGTGGAGGTATTGGGGAAGTATAAATGTCTACTGAGAATGTTTGAATTTTTTGTATATGTATTGTTTATGAAACCTATTATAGGGACTCCAAACATTTGGTTTTGAGGAGTCATAAGATGACAAAATCGGGTTATCAAGTAGCAATCAACAAAACCCCTAATCCTATTATTTTTTCTAACGCCTAGAATACCATCAATTAATTAGTGTTAATGATTGATTAACTAACTAATGATTGATTAATTAAATGAAAAATTTATTTACTTATTTTGATATCAGAATATAAACATAAAAAAAGAAGATCTAAAATCAAAAAGTTTTGATTTTTTTTTCTGAAAAATTGAACTTACGGTTGGGAAACCTAACCATCAATACAGTATACCGTTGGGAGATCATATTTTCATGTTGATGGTGAGTTTTTAACAAGGCATTTATAATAAATTAGCCTTGATTTTGTTGTACAGATAATATCTGGCCCGACACCAGGATTATTGAATCTGCATAAGCATAATTTGTATTCCGCAAGAGAATTAATAAATTGTATTTGGTTAACTGGCTCAGCATTCCTAAAGCTATTTTGAAATTGTATGTGTATGCCAAATTTTAGGTCTTTCTCCAGCAGAAATCTTGTTATTTCATGTACACCAATATACATGCCTTTTATGCCAAATACATGGCATTAGTCTTATTCGGAACATAATTAGACACCATTTAATAAGTCATCAAGAATATTATGTTTACTATATAGTCATATCAGTATCGCCTCAAGTCGCAAAACTCCCATGGCCAAGTTCCTTGAGCATACTATAGCGGCACTATTTTATTCGAAGTCTGTACTAAAATAACATTCTGTCTCCAAATCTAAGCCTGGCATATTACCCTGAACTCAAACCTTAGATTGCAGCTATATGATGACAACATCATGAGCATCGCGGCATATTGGCTAGGAATGGCCAAGCCGCTGGCGTACGCCGCATATCTCATGAAGCACCTTAGCCAAACATGGCTGAGGCCATGGAATAACCATTGTGGATTACAATGTTTTGGCTAAGAAAATGGACTAATAGCTCAGAAAAAATCACTTCAAAATAACTGACCAAGTCCCTAACACAAATTTGCAAAAATGGCCTATGACGTGTCCACCATAACGCCAAATCGTAAGCCGTGGCACCATACCATGCGCTGCCTTGGAAGCTCAGGCCAAAGACATAGCACGTAGCCGTGCGACATTCACGACCTTGGCAGCTTAAACCAAGGCCATAGCACGTATTCGTCCGACTTTCACAACCTTGGCAGATTAGGCCAAGGCCACAACACGTAGTTGTGCGACATTCACGGCCTTGGCATCCTAGGCCAAGGCCATAGCACGTAGCCGTGCGACTTTCACGGCCTTGGCAGCCTAGGCCAAAGCCACAACACGTGGTTGTGTGACTTTCACGGTCTTGGTAGCTTAGGACAATGCCACAACACGTAGCCGTGCAATATTCACGGCCTTGGCAGCCTATGTCAAAGCCACAACACGTAGATGTGCGACTTTCATGTCCTTGGAAGCCTATGCCAAGACCACAACACGTAACAGTGCGACATTCACGGCCTTGGCAGCCTAGGCCAAGTCCACAAAACGTAGCCATGCGACTTTCACGGCCTTGGCAGCCTAGGCCAAGGCCACAACACGTAGTCGTGCGATTTTCACGGCCTTCGCAGCCTAGGCCAAGGCTACAGCACGTAGTCGTGCGACATTCACGACCTTGGTAGCTTAGGTCAAGGCCACGACACGTAGCAGTAAGTCATTCTCGCCTTAGCATCCTAGGCCAAGGCCATGACATTATGCCATGCGCCATTCTCGGCCATTTTAGCTGAGGCCAAGGCCATGACAAGACTTTGTGCACTATTTTCGGCCATAATAGCTTATGACACAACAAGGCACGGTTGCGCCCTAAACACGATTTATCTTACTTAAGATGAGATCTATGATTCATCAAAAACACCTAAGAAATATCAAAATACATCATGTGGGGGATTCTTCATGGGGTATTGGTCTGGTGGTCTACGACAACATGCGGTGTGACACCACCCCATACGAAAAGATAGAGTAGTGTGGTAGTTATAGTAGTAGGAGAGGTAGTGGGCGTAACATAAAAGGGGTTTCCGGAAACTTCCCTAAATTATCTCACACTAACCCATCATCTTCATCTCTCTGTAACTCATTACTTCCACTACTTACGAGGATTGGCATTGTGTATCTTAAACTACTATAAATAGGTGTCTTAACCTATTCAAAAGACAGAACAAGCTTTCATACTTAAAAGCGATGTATTCTTCCTAGTTTTCAATACCCAACACACACACAATTCAATATTATTGTCGATTTCTCAAACTTTTCTGCTTCCCTCCCCTAAGATCAACCCATCTTCCTCTCCATCGTGACCGAAGCAGGACGGAACGACTGCTATCATGGTTTAGGATTTTCCTGTTCGATTTTGATTTTCGAACCTAAAAATAAAGTACCACAGCGGTGCATTTGTTTTACCTGGAAGTAATTTTCAGGTACTAATAATTGGCGACCACAGATGGAGATCAACCTCTCGGTCAAGAAATCAAATTCTTCAACCATCTGAAAATCAGTTCTTCAACATTTTGAAAACATGGTAGAGCTTAGATCTGGTGAAAGGGTTGATCCCAGATCCACCAACCTCAATGGTACAGATCCTGAAAATGTCTCTGGCAATATCGCCCCGAAAAAAAACACTACTCCTCCTACCGATGGCGCGGTAGGTGCTACCAACAATGAAGGAAGAAATAGAGAAACTCCCCCGAGCATAGACGACTTGATGCAGAGACAATAAAACCTAGCGAAAACGCAGGAACAGATGGATACTACTCAGACAGAAGTACTTACCTATCTCAGAACTGTAGCAGCGCAGTTAACTCCGGAGCAGCGTCAAGTCCAGACAGAACAAGCCCAGAATGTCCCTGGATCTTCCATAGGAATCGAAAATTTAAGGGAGCAGCCAAGAGAGGATGGTGTTCGCACTGTTACACCAGAAAACAACCAACAACCGAATTTCGTCACTCGACGAGATTTGGATAAGCTCCTGCAGAACTGTGGAAGAGAGGAGTCATCATTATTTCACCACCATCAGCCACCTTATACTGAGGATGTTCAGAAGGAACCTATACCAAGAGGATATGTATCACTTAACTTTTCTCTTTGTGATGGGATAGGTAACGCCCGAGAACACATTTCCCGATTTCTAGAAGCTTTAGTGCATGAATACCACCAGGTATTGCGACTCAAAGAATTTTCCAAGTCGCTCACTGGAAGGGCATATACCTAGTACAATAATCTCGCCCCAAATAGTATATCGAGCTGGTCCGAGTTGGTGAGTGCTTTCTATCAAAAGTATTTCTTTGTTTCCGAGCAAATTACGCTCTCGGATGTGGGAAGCATGTTTCAGCGCAACAACGAGCATCCCAATGATTATGTCAATAAGTACAGGATCCAAGCCCTCGACTGGCATGACCTAAACATAACTGAAAAGACGAGGGTACCCAAATACACCATAATATTTAAATTATCCACGTATAATTCCTCTTACCGAAAGTGATTGTCTATGGACAAAGTCGAGACAATACGACAAATCGGTATCCACACTTTGCGTGATCGTCTATGGATACGAGATCGAGATAATACAACAATCAAAGTGTGATTACTTGATAATAGGTTCGGACTTAACCTAACTCTATAAGATCACTATCAAGTAATACAGAGTTAACGTTTGTCTAATTTACTTTAAATTATAATAACAACAATTATAATTGCGGAAAGGAAAAGTAAATGACACATCAAGATTTTGTTAACGAGGAAAACGCAAATGCAGAAAAACCCCGGGACCAAGTCCAGAATTGAATACTCTCAAGATTAAGCCGCTATAATCTAAACCAAACTTCGTATAGTTGAGACCAAGCAACTAGACCTAGTTCACCTAGTTTCTTCAGTATCCCTGCGCTTCCGACATTCAATAAGTGCACGCACTGAAATAATTCCTTTGGTTCGTATTCCAAACAGTAAAGGAATAATAAATCTGTTTGGTAACAACTCTATTGATTCTTTCCAGGTAAAGATATATCAACTCTTATGCAAAGGCTATTCCGTTTAAACTAATAAACTCCTTTGCCCGGTTAGATCAATCCAATATATATTACCTAAGTAACAAGATTCGGATTTGTAACAATCAAAATAGAACTCAAGAGAACTATTAGGTGTTACCGATCTCACACAACTAATCAATCGAATAAGTCTGATTCTAGTTGGATCCCAGCCGATCAAGGTTTGTGCTAAACAAAGATATGAGAAACCAATAAGAAATCTTCTTCGTCTTAAAATCTTCAATTAAACCTGCACAACACCACTTGAATCTCTTGTGATCAATCACGCACAAAACGGAGTCTGTTAACAATGGATTATCACAAAATGTCTTTAGATCTACAAGCAGTTCTAAACATCCCGTCGACACTTTGATCTAGTTTGATTGAATCTTATATCAGAAGAGAAGATTCTCAAGAATAAAAAAACTAGGTGCAATCAAAGTTCAACAACCATTAGTCAATCAAATCAATCGAAAACTAATAAACTGCAATTATCTAGTTTCCTACCAATGGTACTCGTAGAGCTTCTTGATCCCATAAAAGTCTTTAAACAAGCGGTCGTAAGAGATTTCGCCTAATTAGGGTACTTTCCTCTCCGGATAGACGGCTCTACCAGAAACAACAAAAAGATGAAGTTTGCCTGGCTCTTAGGATAGTTTGCTAGAAATTCAAACTTAGGTATTTATAGACCAAGGATGTTTGGACACCAAGGAGTTTCCAAAACCGAAGTATTCTCAAGATATGCAATGAATGCCCAAATCAGTTTTCATAATTCCTGGAAATGCTTTGTCCAATATTTTTTGAAATCTCTCAATAGAAAATATCCAATTAGTAAATGCACATTACTAACTTTATTCTCTAGAGATATGCATTTAATTGCTGGTAATTAAAGCATATAAAACTAACAACCTTAATTAAAAGATTATTAATTTATTTCGGACCGGGATCTCTTTGAGTAATTAAGGAATAACTTTGAACAATAAAAGATAAGATTTACCGTTTTTGTTCAAAGTATATTGACATCTTTTCTTTGTAAAATCATCTTTCATATTTAAAATCTTGGAAACGATTATACCATACTTCCAAACAAGTTTATAATTGGTTCATCTGTATTCCAAGACAACTATGTTATTGATCAATTATCAAATCACAATCATGGGTTCAATCGGTTCTACCAATCACTAGGATCGGTTATACCTTAATATGGATTACTTGTGATCGGACACACAAGTTACCAGGACCGGTTACATCAGTTACCAGGATCTGTTACATCAATTACCAGGACCGGTTACCATATACTCATGGTATTGCTTGTGATCGGTCACACCAATCACTAGGATTGGTTACACCAATTACCAGGATCGATTACACCAATTACTAGGACCGGTTACACCAATTACAAGGATCGATTACACAACTCTTTTGTGATCTTTCACACCAATTACTAGGATCGGTCACACCAATTACAAATATCGGTCATACCATCTCAGGTGATTACTTAGGATCGTTACACTAATTAATAAAACTAGTCATACCAAATCATAAGTCAAGCATTGTGATTAGTTATACCAAGATACATAACAAGTTATGATCGGTTCTACTAACTCACACATATTGGTAATCCAAAGATATGCAATGAATAACAATACCAATAAGCCTAGGGATTTCCCTTTCGATTCATAAAACAAGTTCATGAATGTACTTCCTTTAAACAAAGGTAAACATTGTTCCCTAGGATGAAATCTTCACCTTTTCCCATACACATAATCACAATAGCATTCATACGATTATGTCGATGTCATATCTACGAAGTTCAAAAGATAAGCGTTATACTTCGTAGTCTAATTCCTTAATACTACGATCATATGATCATGTCTCACTACTAGAGTAAAATATTCATTCACAGCTTCGCAGTTATGTTTTCAATATAGCACGACTTGAAAGATAAGTTAGGACTGAAAAGTTCAAGTCAATATTACTAACCTCAAGAGGAAGGATGATGTCGTCGTTGTAGCTCGTTACTTCTTCATGTTCTTCAGGTCTTCAAGTAATACTTGTATGTCTCATATTCCTAGACTTTCTAGTCTAACCTATGTGAAGTTGTCTCTTGTACATAATCAAGCGACTCTTAGATGAGTTTTGATTCACTAAAATATGACAACCAAACTTGACATACCAACGCTTGGTGGGTTCAACTGAGCTATGCTCTAACAATAACAGAGCAGCAGCTATTAGAATCGTGCATCAAACAATATGATCCCTGTATATCGCGCCTTACTCGAAAACTTACGATTCCAAACTTTCTCGGAATTGCACGAAGCGGCCAAACGATCAGCCACCCAGACCCCGACATTGGTTGGAAGAACAAGGACAGTTAATGACGAAATCCTTGGCACCAGAGGGAATATGCGTTTAATAAACAAACAATACTTAGTTCAACCCTCTATCGGGTCTGTCACCAACGAATTACCGAAGAGAAAAGCCGCAACTCAACAAGCTCCTCGAGCAAAACGTGTTTCGTCTTCCCCAGCACCCGCCCATAATCCAACACCACCCGCACAGGGTCCTCAAACTCGACAACAACCAGGAAAATAGGATTCGGCGTTTCCTGATTTCCCCTGCTCAATGGAAGAAGTTCTCGAATTATTAGAGGTATGGATACAAGATGGAGCTATCAAATTACCTCACGTGCGACGCCCGCCCACTGATGAAGACATGACGGGTCCAAATTATTGCCGCTTCCATAGGTTTGTCAATCACCCTACTCGCGAACGTAATGGGCTGAAGCGTATCTTTAAGGAAAAGATAGAATCTAAAGAAGTGCACTTGGGGACTAAAGGCATTCACAGAGATCCCCTTCCTTTCAGAAATTTCACTCTTTCCGAAGAATTCGTTGACCAGATGGTTTGTTTTCACTCTTGGTGAGTTGTCTCTTTTCCTCGGTGTTGAAGTTACCCGAACACCTGATGGTTTGTTTTTGTCTCAACGTCGGTATATAGAAGATTTATTAGAGAGTGCTAGTATGCAAGGACCTAAGCCTGTGAGTACTCCTTTTACCACTTCTACTGAGTTAAATCCGCAAGGTGGAGTTCCTTTGAAAAATCCTACCGAATATCGAAGTCTTGTTGGAGGTCTTCAATACTTGTTGATCACACGCCCTGAACTTGCTTTCCCAGTTAATAAAGTCTTTCAGTTTATGCAACATCCTACTGACCAGCATCTGCTTCTTTTTAAGATAATTTTGCACTATTTACAAGGTACTTCTACTTATGGTCTTACTCTCCGCCCTTCTTCCTCTTTGCAACTAAGTTTTCAAGCCTATACAGATGCTGATTGGGCTGGTGATCCAATTGATAAACGTTCCACTAGTGGCTATTGTGTCTACTTAGGATCAAATATCATTTCTTGGAGTGCTCGAAAACACAAAACAGTATCTAAATCCAGTACCGAGGCTGAATATCGAGGGCTTGCTATTGTTGCTGCTAAACTCATGTGGATTGAGTCTATACTCAAAGAACTTCAAATTTCGGTTTGCACTCCTCCTGTTTTATGGTGTGATAATCTTGGTGCTACTATCTTACCATGAATCATATCTTTCATGGTCGTACTAAACATATAGAAATCGATTAACATTTTGTTCGCGAAAGGGTTCAACGTGGTCAGTTAATTATTCGCTTAATTTGCTCTAAGGATCAGATTGCAGAGGTCTTTACTAAACGCCTCTCAAGAGATCGTTTCTCTTTTCTACGATCTAAGCTTACTGTATCTGACCACCCGCTTAGATCGAAGGAGGGTGTTAGAGAATAGAAAACTTGTCTTTATTTCCTATTGGCATTGTATTTTTTCTGTGTATAGTCTGGTTTATATTAGGCATGTCCTGTACGACAAATTATGTAAACACTTATATAAACACAGTTTATTCTCGGGTTTTCTTATGTTGAGAAACCCATTACAATCAAAACTCGGTCTCATACACTGTCGAGCATAGGGGGATACATGGCTTGATCGGAATATGCTAATTAGCTTTAAAAAAAATGTTCTACGGGGTACGGGCTCCATGGCTCAATCGGAATATGCTCATTAGCTAAAAATAATTGAACCTAGTGAGGTAGTATTCCTTGTGAAACTCCCAGGATACTTGTTCCTTCGACACGTGGGTTTGACAGTAAAAAGGAATATCATTGTTTACTCCGCGCTCTTGTTAACCTATGTCTCGCGTGTTCTCTTGTAGATCCTAAACATCTTTTTACTTTGTCACGAAATTTCGGAATCTCTATCTCACTGATTTCTTTCCTTTGATGTATGTATTTCAAAAGTTTCTTTGTCAATCGTAAAGAAAATCTTAAGCCTGAAATCGAAAATCACCACCGTCTCCGTTTTCCCTACCGATTCGTTAATTCAGTCACGAATCATCACAATTTCCGGGGCAGTGTATTCATTTACTTAGAAATTCTCCAATTTTCTTCTCTGCTACTGCAATTGATAGAATTTGCTCATTTTTTTAAATATGTCGTCACTAAGCGTTGTTTAGAACAAAAATTTCATTTTTGTTAGCTCAATTTGAGCCGTGATTTGCTCGATTTGATGAACTGAATTTATTTTTTAGGAAAGTCGATTTCCGGTGCTGGTGGTGTCGTTGGTCATGGCAGTGATGGTGGGGATCTGTCAGTGGAAGTGAAATTGGAGGAGGGTGGCGGTGGCGACTTCAATTACATGAAAAAATAGCGGAGGTGTTGGTATAGGTGGCGGTCATCGATGCGTTTAATCTCGATTTTTTTTTAAAATTTTTAATTTTCATGAAATTTTGGGGGGAAATTAGAGAATGGTGGTGGTGCTGGTTACGATGGTCATGATGGTTGTGATGGCGTTACTAGCGAAAGAAAAATGATGGTGGTCCTGATGGTTTTTTTTAAGGTGGTGTCGGTGTTGATGTTATAGGGGTTATGGTGTTGGTTATGACGCTATGGTGGTGCTGATCGATGGTATTGCTCGTGGTGGGGGTGGTGGTGCAGGTTATGGTGTGGTTGTGTGGTAGTTGTAATCACTGAATAAGATAGAGATTTGGTGGTGCTGGTTGTGGGGTTTTCCTTCTGGTACTGGTTATCAGTTTATGGTGGTGGAGGTGTTATCATTAAAGGTGGTGGCGGAGCCACTGGTGATTGTGGAGGTGTTGATGTCGTCAAAGGTGGTGGTGGAGCTGCTGGTGATTGTAGAGGTATTGTTGTCGTTAGAGGTGGTGGCGTAGTTTCTTTCCTTTAAAGATGAGCGTCTCCCATCAAATCCGTGTTTTATAGTCATCTTATCCAACGAACGATATTGAATCTACACACAGAAATCTTCTATCAGATGAACGGCTTGAATCAATCCCTTGTTTTTAAGTTAGTGATCCAACGAAGCATATTGAAATTTGACACAAAACTTTTTTTCAATCTTTTTATCAAATTGTTAGGGTCCATTTGACAAAAAAGTGGTCATAAAAGGGACTCCCTCCCTATGGACCCTTCGGGCCCTCCGGCCGGTCGACCCAACTAGTCTACGAGATACCGTTGTTTAAGTTAATTTGTTTGTACAAAAACATTAATTTTAGTCCTAATCATGACAAGTGGGCTACATAATAACTAATACGTCCTAAATATACATCGCCAAACCGATGTGAACCTTGATTGTTTGGACCATGGGCGGAGCTACAGGTTGACTAAACCTGGTTGTAACCCTCCCCCATCCCCTACGAATTTTTAGGAAACTTGACCTAGCAGGGTAAATCACCTGCCGCCGGAATAATTGGAGGCATTTAGTCCACATGATCGAGCAATTTAGACCACTGTGTTTTTCAATTTAGTCCACCTTCACCGGTTGTTTAACTGTGAAAGATGCATGACTAAGAAGTAAAGGAAGTATAATCGCAGTATCTGTTTAGCTGCTGATTCTTATTTTATACTTTTTACTAATCCAAATTATCATGTACCTAAATAGTTTTAAGGATTGTGATTTTCTTAGGGTTTGGGTTTTTGTTTGCTTTTTTTAGAGGTTTCTTTTTGGTTGAAATTTTTTGGTTTACTTAGATTAATAATTAGATACCGTGCAAGGAAGAACTATGTAATAAAGTCTAATTCTTGTGCGCTTTTGTTAGAGTCATTTCTAAAGTATTAAGGTCACGGACTCTGACTAATTTAGTGAAGTAGCATGTAGTTGCTACCATCATCCTGCAGCAAACCAGTTCATTATAGATAGGAAGTTGTGGTTATATTAGATCGATTTCTCTTTTTTTCGGATTTACTATGTCAATCCCCACTCATCGGTGCAACGATTTTTATCATCTATTAACTATAATTTTAGTTTCAGATACGCACAACAAGTGTTCGGCAAGGCTTTTGCAAGAGTAGCACATTCCCACGGCTGATTCCAGTTAGCCCATGGCTGATTCCCATTAGCAAACACCTATGAGTGCAACATTCAAACGGATCAGCCTATGCCCATTGATTTAGGTGCCAGAAGAAAGAAAGAAAATTTAGCACCCCATTTTGAAAACCTGGCTCCGTAACTGGTTTCGACTCAATTTTCATCTATAAACACCCGTTACAAGCCTTGATTCATTGCATGTATATTTCTGATTCTTGTTTTAAAAAGGTATTCCTTGTACTCATTAATTAACACATATTTTATTTTATTTTTTCTTTGATCAATAAAGAATTTGGGTATTCACTGGAGTCTCCTGATTTTTTCGGCTTTACCCTTGTGTGAAGGGGTGTAAACGTGTCTGTCTGGTATATCCCAACTCACCAAATCATGTGCTTAGTATGTTGTGTTTTGTGATGTATAAGAGATTCAGGCATATACCGTTGCGTCATGTTAGAAGACGTGTTATATTTTTTTTGTATATGAAAAAATAATATTAATATGTCGAGGCCCGTGTTGTGTTATGCCTGCATATTTATTTTATGTTTTCCAAAAAGATAATATTTTTCACATATTCTAGATATTATATATATTATTATAGAAATAAATCAATATAGCGTAAACAAAATGTTAAAAATGGGCTAAAAAAAACTCTATGGTGAAATGTATATGAAATATAATGTATTATACTGTGTTGTGTTTTATGTATATTATGACGTGTTTTCTTTGCGTGTCGTGCTGTAATGTGACGTGTGTTGTGTCGTGTCGATGTACCTATTAATCTGATACCGTACATTACACTAAGCTAACATGTTGTGATCACACCATAGTAGACCACATTCTATGCTATGCCGTGCTTGAATTTTAATGTTCTTTGTTGTACCGTAAACGTGCTGGCACAACCCTACTTGTATCACTCAATGGATGCATGTTTATTTTTCTTAAGGAAGAAGTTTATGTGATAGTAGAAAAGATGAAGAAATAAAAAGGTTGTGACTAAATACAACCCACACAAAATTAACTACAACCCTTTTCAAAATACCGTTGTTGATGGTGGTATTTATTTCAAGGCTATAACTGTAAAACCAGTATTTAATGCGCTATCACCCTGCAAGGGGTAAAGCCATTTGAAGAGTGACGAGTACAAAAAACCCTCCTCGCTCATTGAGCGATTTAACATATATATATATATATATACGAAATTCACTCAGAATGGTGCGCGTATTAGCAATCCCAAATATTCTGTGAATTCTATTTTTGCCAGCATTACCAACTAATGCATGACTTTCCTAGTATTTGCATATGCTATGTTCCCAGCAGAACTCTCATTATTGACATGACATGACGATCAAGTGTTCACTCTCAGCAGAGTAGCATGAATCTCCCGAAGTGCCAGTATTGAGATCTGCATGAAAATACCCACACAAGCTACATCACTCTCTGACAACGATATTTTGGTATCGACGCACTTTTAATTGAAGATAGCTCGATCGAACATGTTTAATTTCCTTAAGGGAAATCTAGACTGTCCATGTCAGTCTCAGAAACGATCACGACCACACAATTTGGCCGCGCAATTGAACAAGCCTAGCCAAACCCTTGTGGAAATAGGTAACCATCATGATGACTGTCGGTGGTCCCACTAACGCCTCAACCGATCGGACCATGCCTAAGTACATCCCAATGTTGTCAAACGCTAACCCTAAGTAGGGTGGTCGCGTTGTTTGGAAGAAGCTCGAACGAGCATAGACTGTCCAAAACAGTCTTAAAAGCATCACAGTCGTCCAACTTTGCCAGCCTGGTTGGACGGCTTGGATTATTCCACGAGTGATTAGTGAAGCGCTAGCGCGCGCACCAGCAGCCTAGCTTTTTCCCCACTCGATCGGTTTTCCCACGGCAAGACCATAGGGCAATAAAATGTTTGCCCAAACTATGGCAGGCGTGATGCTTCTAAACCCTAATTTTGGGTTGCGGAAGTACACTAGCGTCTTAAATCGATCACGACCATCCAATTTATCCAGCATATTTGGATGGCTTAAATCGTGTTTTGGACCATCAGGAAGGTGCACACGAGTTCACCGCCGGCCCAACTCCATACATGTCCAATCGACTTACCTGTGGGAGGTCAATGAAGCATATAATTGCTCGATCGAACTAGAGTAGCCGCTGCCGACCAAAACCCTAATTTACACTTTGCGGCAGTCGCAAATTGATCGTGGCCACTCATCTTCTCCGGCTGAATCGAGTGGCCTAGATCCAATTTTTGATGGACCAAGAGTTGTAGGCATGCACGCTGGTGGCTCGACTCCACGCATGCCCAGTCGTTCTGTTCAAATTAGCACCTAGTGCTTGGATTCGACCAGCCAAAATAGGGGCGTGCGGAAACCATAAATTAGATCAACGGCGACAAACATGTGCCGCAAAACCATCTCGTCCGTCCAACTTCGCCATCTTGATCGGACAGTTCGGATTAAATATTAGGTGATCAATGAGGTACCTCGATGATCGTCGGCCACCACTCTGTCATAGGGAGCAATCGAACAAGTGGTGGCTCATCCAGGCGGCCTTCAAACGATCACCCAAAGGTGGTCTGGCATGCTGCCATTTTAAGACGCTTAATCCGCGACTTATCCAATCAAACTTTAAAACAACAATGCTTCACGTATATCGATTGTTTTGAGCTGCTTGCTTAAAAGCGATGCATTACATGCATCAAGCACATGCGATATTTTATGAATATCAATGCCATAAATAACTTAGTTATTGAACCTAATAGCACCGTATGTTATTTTTTGCGGCAAGTCCCACGACTTGACCCACTTACTCGAGACATCAAACATGTCACAAACTGGGGGATACTTACTGGGGTATTGGTCTGGCGGTTTACAGCGTGCGGCGTGCAACGCGCCCATTATGAGAATGTGTCAGGAAAGGATGGACGGTTGAAAACGATGAGAGTAGTGGACGAAGATGTGACCACGTGATGATCACCACTTCTTACACGGCCCTACTACTCCACTACTTAACCTCCTCCACTTCCTACGAGATCAGGGTTGCGCTCAAATGACATGTATAAATAGGTTTTCAACCTATTTCAACAACACGAGAACACAAGTGTTATCAACACAGTATCCAGAAAACACCTAGAACGGATAGCTTACATTCTACAAGCCAATTCCACATTTTGGTACAAGTCATAAAATAGCCACACCTTCAAAATTCAATATTTTTTTTATCTCAACACCTTCTTCGCTTCCCTCCCTAAGATCAACCCTTGTCCTTCACTTTGTGACAGAATCAAGTCTGGAACGACCATTTCTTGGTTTAGGCCAGAATTGTACAGATTGATCTCTCGAATCTAAAGTACCCCCGTGCAGTGCATTTGTTTAGGGTTTGAATTCGTTTCTCATCAATACACCCAAATTTACCAAAACCAGCAGAACCAGTTTTTACCCTCAAACAATTGGCGACCACAGTGGGAGATTGATCTCTCGGTTGCAAAATCAATATTTCAATATTCATTCTAGTGTTCTCAATTTCAAAAGGGTGGATCTTAGATCCAATTCAATCTTTAAATTCAATTTAGGTTAAACAACCAATTTCAATTCCGGTGTTCCGTTCGCTAAGAAGCTTCATAAAAATGCTTTTTCAAACAATGCTACTGGAAATGCCTTTGATAGCTGAGCACCGGTAAATATCCCAGATGAAAGGACCAGAAAGCCGCGTGGAGACACAAGAAGACGTAACTACTGCTTAGAAGAACGCAACGACTTCTATGGATATCCGGATGGAGCAACCTCCTTTTCTGCAAACACCACAAGTGTTGTATGGAGCAAGACAAAAATTCCTCAAAGGGTCCACACCCAGAAAGACAAAGTGAAGATTCGCGTAGCTGTTGTTCCAGTATGGAGATAGTCGACAACAAATCTCAACACCATTAGAGTCCTAAGGAGACACCTGCAGAGATCATAAAAGAAAATGTTTATCTCTATTCTACCACTGCTACCAATTTAAAGTCAGGAATATCTGCTACCACTTCATCAACAAAACATGTAGATCCAGAACATGGCGTAATTACGAGAATTCGTACATCTACAACAACAAAGGAGGCTTGACCTATATTCAAATCATCATAAAGGGTTCGCCTATTATGTCAACTCGGACAACAGCGAGACACTCCCTTAGGAGTGACACCTCCGATCACCAGAGCCAGAGCCGCTGACGACACCAATATTTCTTCGAGCATAACGCCCCGGTCATTACTAGAGCTACTGCCACTTCCCCGTCAGGACGAGAAATCGGGGGAGCCAGAGGAGGCAAACCCCCTATCACCATTGTTGATTTAATGAAAATACGATAAGTTCTCGCTAAGGCTCAGACGGACATGGCTACAACTCAGGAAAAGGTACTCACTTTCCTTAAGACGCTAATGGAGCGACTACCACAAGAGCCGTGTCAGCCCATAGATCCAATGAGGAGTACTTTCAACACTTTTGGCGCAAACACTTCAACATGGCATATATGAAGAGATTAGTGCTGCTCCTGAGCGCTCAAGGAAAGGAATCAACCGTTCAATTTCATCACGCGTGAGGATCTAGAACGACTTCTCCAGCATCGAGGCAAGGAAAATTCGGTAGACCTGCACCAGCATCAGCCTCCATAACCTCATGATGTGCAAAGAGTTCCTCTTCCGAGAGGATACTCTTCTCCTCAATTTTCCCTTTATGACGGAACTGGTAATGCTCGAGAACACATCTCTCATTTTCTGGAGTGACTAGAAGAGCACGAATAAAATCATGTCTTCCGCCTGAAAGAGTTCTCAAAGTCACTTACTGGGAGAGCGTACACCTGGTACAACAACATTGCACCAAACAGCGTATCCAACTGGTGTGAGATGGTAACCGCTTTCTACAAGAAGTATTTCTTCGTACCCGAGCAAATCACTTTTTCAGATTTGGGGAGAATGTTCCAACGAAACAATGAACATCCAAATGATTATGTCAAGAGGTTCAAAATCAAGGCACTAGATTGTCACGATCCAAATATGATTGAACAACGATTGGTGGAATTATGCATTAATAGGATGGTACCATCTATCGTGCTATGCTGAAGAATCTGCAATTTCAAACATCCTCTGAACTTCGTGAAGATGTTAAGCGCTCAGCTACAACGGCACCTGCCCTGCTAGAAATAACCAGGCCTGTCAGGAATGAAGAGCTTCATGATATTTGTAGAAGCATACATCCCATCAATAGGCAATACAACCTTCAGCCTCCTGTAAGCAGTTTCATTAAAGCAGCAATAGGAAAACCACCGAGATACAACATCCTGCGCGTACAAAACCGCCAACTCCAATTCCAGTGCCACATGCACGACTGTCACATTTATAAAACAACGACCAAGACATACCATATCTGGCTTGTCGGCAACAACATCAGTGAGAGACGCTTTCAGAATTTTGTCTCCCGTAGAAGGAGTAGTTGCATTACCGAAGGAGGTCGCACCTGAGACTTAAGAGGTACACACAGACTCTCCATGTCAAGAGCTTCACCATAGCAACAACCACTACGGACATAGGTAATTCGAACTTCTGCATATTTTGCTTTCCCATGGAGAAGTAATAGAGTCACCAGTACGGAGGAGAGATGGTGATATCTTTATTATGGTAAACCCACCGACCATACAAGATAGAGTCATGTAACTCACGTTTGGGGACTGATGCTCGGCATGAAATTCCTTCGCCGTCAGTCAAGGACTTCTTCAACACAAGAGAGACGGTCAATAAAGAAGCATGTAATTTGCAAAGGAAAATCAAATTGAAGGTTGGTCGAATCCTTAACCATTATTGTTATCTCCCCTATCTCGAATTACGAAAGAGAGCGTTGCATGCGTTGAGATGTTACAATAGAAACAGTATTCTTTCCTATGAGGAGAAAACACGACTTGCCGGCCAGCATAATTTGTGTATCGTCTTCCCATCCGCCATATCGTATCGCCTTAGAAGAATGGGAAGAACTCATTTTTCGAAATCAAGGGTTAAGGGCGCCCTCACTGGAGTTCACTCCAGAAGCCGCTTCAACGCACGCTCTCCCCTGAGGCCGTTTCAACGCATGCTCCAAAAGCTTTCAACGCACGCTCTCTCCTGAGGCCGCTTCAACGCATGCTTCAGAAGCCGCTTCAACGCATGCTTCAGAAGCCGCTTCAACGCATGCTCCAGAAGCCGCTTCAACGCACGCTCTCCCCTGAGGCCGTTTCAACACATGCTCCAGAAGCCTTCAACGCACGCTCTCTCCTGAGGCCGCTTCAACGCATGTTCCAGAAGTCGCTTCAACGCACACTCTCCCCTGAGGCCGCTTCAACGCTCTCTCCAGAAGAAGTCGCTTCAACGCTCTCTCTCCAGAAGCCGCTTCAACGCACGCTCTCTCCTGAATCCGCTTCAACGCTTTCTCCAGAAGAAGTCGCTTCAACGCTCTCTCTCTAGAAGCCGCGTCAATGCACGCTCTCTCCTGAAGCCGCTTCAACGCTCTCTCCAGAAGAATTCGCTTCAATGCTCTCTCTCCTGAAGCAACTTCATCACTCTCTCCCGAAGCCGCCTCAGCGCTCTCATCAGAGCCCGAAGCCGCTTCAACACCTTAAAAAATGCAATGGAAATACGTCTTTTAAGAGTAAATAAGCTCGGGATAATTACACCTGGGGACTTCCAACACATGATTCCTTCACGTCCCTCAACCGGTTTATTTTTAATATCAGCATCATCATTTTTGAAGCTTTACGAGCCGCAGAAAATTCTCAACATGAAGACGTACATGTGCATTAAAGACTCCAAAAGTACAAATCGGGGATGTTTTCACGTATCCGGTCACGCCATCGAATCTGAAGTGTAATTGGGGACTTCTCATCGCATCCCATTCCATACAACCATCTAAGATTCGGAAGACGGTTCAAAAGATGTCGCTTGAAGGAAGTCCTTAAAGATTCGCGGCTCAGCGTCCATTCTTCTACATACCTAGCTGGCACGCCACAAGTCTTCAAGAAGCGTGTAGTCTACAAGGGGAATATCAAAGAAAATAATGGGAAAGCTCAGATTGCAGAATCATGTGCACAGGCTTTACTTTAACCTTACCGAGGAGCGCTACGTCTAAAGTTTCAAGATATTGCGAGATCTTTCTAAGAATTTGGATTTCTTAGTCGGGAGATTTCCTTCATTCATCAAACTGGAAACATAAAATCATAAAAGCAGCATGAATTAGGGATTATTATTCGATCAATCCCTGGCTCCAACAACATGAAACAAAGACCACTAAACATCAAAGGAGTATCATCAACGCCAAGGCCAATGGCACATTCACTAGTCCTCTCCAGGAGCTGATTCAACATCCTCTATGGAAGCCGCTTCAACATCCTCTCCGGAAGCCGCTTCAACATCCTCTCGAGCCGCTTCAACATCCTCTCGAGCTGCTTCAACATCTTTTTCAGAAATTGCTTCAGCAGCCTTTTGAGGATATTCCTCATGATAGGGCTCGTCCACATCAGAGTCGAGGATTATGACGTCGTCATGAAAAGGGTATCCATGTTTATCCAGGAGTTCATGTTATGCTCCACCCTCCTTCACTTTAGCCGGGAAGCAAACCTTTCAGCCCTAGCACTTGTTATCTGAGATGCTTCATCGCGCCTCCACTTTTCCTCCACACTAACCGAAGCCAGGAAAGCTTGGACACACTCTCAAATGATACTCACATGTACAAGGGACTTGGAATGCAGTTTTAGATCCCAACCAACAATATTCCTAATCTACCTGAGGCCAACCGACATCATGCTATGGGAACGCTTACCTGGACGCCTCTTGAACGTGACATGTTCCAAGGACAAGCCGACCCATCTCTCCTGGTAACATCTAACTTTGTCTCAAAAGTTTTACTTTTATTTGTCACCATCTAGTGCTTACCCCGCAATAGTGTAACTATTACGTGCTAAGCAGGGGTCTTAATGTTGATGGTGGTTTTTAGTTCAAGGCTATAATTGTAAAACCAGTATTTAATGCCTATCAGCCTGCAAGGGGTAAAGCCATTTGAAGAGTGACGAGTGCAAAAAACCCTCCTCGCTTATTGAGAAATTCAATATATATATATATATATGAAATTCACTCAGAATGGTGCGCGTATTAGCAATCCCAAATATTCTGTGAATTCTATTTTTTCCAGCATTACCAACTAATACATGACTTGCCTAGTATTTGCATAGGCTATGTTCCCATTCGAACTCTCATTATTGACATGACATGACGATTAAGTGTTCACTCTCAGCAGAGTAACATGAATCTCCCGAAGTGCCAGTATTGAGATCTGCATGAAAATACCCACACAGGCTACATCACTCTCTGACAAAGAGATTTTCTTATCAACGCACTTTTAATTAAAGATAGCTCGATCGAACATGTTTAATTTCATTAAGGGAAATCTAGACTATCCATATCAGTCCCAGAAACGATCACGACCACACAATTTGGCCGCGCAATTTAACAAGCCTAGCCAAACCCTGGCGGAAATAGGCAACCATCATGACGACTGTCGGCGGGCCCCCTAACGCCCCAACCGATCGGACCATGCCTAAGTACATCACAATGTTGTCAAACGCTAACCCTAAGTAGGGTGGTCGCGTTGTTTGGAAGAAGCTCGAACGAGCATAGACTGTCCAAAATAGTCTTAAAAGCATCACAGTCGTCCAACTTTGCCAGCCTGGTTGGACGGCTTGGATTATTCCACGAGTGATTAGTGAAGTGCTAGCGCGCACACCAGCAACCTAGCTTTTTCCCCACTCGATCGGTTTTCCCACGGCAAGACCATAGGGAAATAAAACGTTTGCCCAAACTATGACAGGCGTGATGCTTCTAAACCCTAATTTTGGGTTGCGGAAGTACACTAGCGTCTTAAATCGATCACGACCATCCAACTTAGCCACCATATTTGGATGTCTTAGATCGCGTTTTGGACCATCAGGAAGGTGCACACGAGTTCACCCCCGACCCAACTCCATCCATGTTCGATCGACTTACCTGTGAGAGGTCAATGAAGCATATAATTGCTCGATCGAACTAGAGTAGCCGCGGCTGATGTGATTTTGAAAGTTGTTGTAAAGTGGTAAGAAATATTCGTTCAACTCGAACTTGTGAAGATTCATTTTAGACTCAAATAAAACTATAGGAAACTCAACATAAGTTGTTATCAATATTTTAGAGAAAACTGAGACTGTGGATTCCACTATTTTCCAATTTTTCATGTGATTCAATATTAATAATTATCATGCAATTCTAGACAATATAGCTCCAAAAGAAATTGTGATTCTAAAATATTGCCAATGGCAGATTTTCAAAATACTAGTTGTTAATTGATAAACACGAACGTGCGATGCTTTTTCACCCGTAATTACAATAGCTAGGACTCATTATTTGTCTAATAAACTTGTTTTAGTTATTTTTGGAAGAATGAACTCTTGTGGAGAATTGGCTCAGAAAAATGTTATTTGCACCCAGAGGAAACATGTTATTCGGACTCCCACTTTGGTTAAGGGACACCTCAATGATAAGGGTCACCCACTTTATATTCGCATCCCAACTGCTTGGATAAGGGCTGACCTTCTTCTTCACGGTTTGAAGAATTGCTTGGCGGGAAAATGTTTCTTGAATCTGCGTAAGACTCTGAAATAGATTTGGTGGCGATTTCACGAGATTTTCTCGTGGATTATAATTGGAAACTTCCTGTCTTACCTAAACAGGGGTGGTAATTACTTCATGCACGCAAATAAAGAAGGTTTGGGTTAAACAGGGGAGAAAATATTCTCACGGCTGCGAAGAATTTTATAAAATATTATCTTTGATTGAGGTGATATTCTTTGAGATTTTCTCGCCTGTTTTGGTTAGAAATCAGTTGTCAAAGTCAAACAGGATTGGTAGGTGCATTAAAATCGTTAAAGGAGGAATATTTCCTACAAACACGTCAACAACATGGAGGATAGTTATTTCGGGTATTATGATCTCTGTTTGGGAAGTTTCGCGTGGCCTAACAATGTTTAACTGCCTCTGAAAGACGAATTCAATATGATAGACTCTGTAAGATTCAACTTATCACGTGAGAATCAGGAGCATAAGCCGTGTAGAAGTAAAGAAGGAAAGTAATTATCAAGTTTTACCGCGAGAAATAACGAGAAGATATTTGCATTTAATCGGAGGATTTGAAGGTGTTATGAGTATAAATAGGCTTCACAGGATTCATAGAGAGGGCATCGAGAGTTTGGGGAGAAAAATAGAGAGTTGCAAAGCAACTTCTCTGCTGCTGCTGCAGAGAAGAAGAAGACGAAGAACAATAGACTACACTTCTGGCCTGTCGTTTAAAACTGTCGCATGTATTTAGCTTCGCGACAGTTCTTCTCGACAGTTTACATATATAGTTTTTCTGTAACAGCAGCTTCAGCAACAGTATTTGAATTTCATTGTAACGGTGGACTCTGTAACACTTATAAAGTGTTGCAAACCTCTGTTTTATTGGTTTTCTCCAATAAAAACACCATTTGAGCTACGAATTATATTATTGAGTGTGTTTTCATAATGAGAAGCTAAACCCCTGCACTGGGTCGACGGAGGAAGCCGAACTTCACAGATGGGTGAATTTGTATTATTTTCTATATGACTTTTGCACTTATTTTGAATTGATTTATGATTCGAATTAATTAGTTATTATTTTATTAGATGGGTCATGCTTGCTTAAATATTTGATGTCCCATGCTTACGATTTATAACTAATGTTTTGAGGATCTACTTTGGCAAAACAAGAGTTGATGTTTTATTTATTTATTGAGCGATAATTGTTGAGAATAAATAATTGATCCCTATGATATTAATGCGGTAGAATCCTAGTCCCAGTAACTCTCTCTTTTATTATTTTCATTAAACCTTTAAATTTAGTCTTCACAAGTCTTAGAGTTCGAATCCTATTTACTACGACAACAAATCAAAAATCACACCATTTTGGCGCCGCCGACGCGGATTTGTTTTCAGATTAATTTTTAGGTTTTTTTTTTAAATTTTGTACAGTATTTTCATTTTTTTTTTAGATTTTTTTTTTCCTTTTTATGCGTTTTTTTTTTTGTATTTCTTTTCAGGGACATTTTGAGGATGATGACTTCTTCTGAGGAGACGTCACCTACGATGACGCTGGCGCAATATAAGCGTAGAAAGTTAAATTATCAGAAAACCTCATCTGAGATGACGCTTGATGAATATAAGCGTAGGCAATGGTGTGGAGTTTATGCTCCACATGAGGTAAGTGAAGAATCTCCTCTAAAGATATATGAGAAGTATTATAAACACGCACCACCTAGTTTGGAACAAAGACTGAGATTATTGGAATGCCAAAAATTATTTAATGATGATGATGATCAATTTTGTAGTGACTCTCTGTTCCAGACATATTTTGAAGATGACCCTGTGGATGATTGTGTTGATGATTTGCCTAATTCCATAGATAAATCCATCCCACAAGATAATTCACCCAACTTAGAGGATGTTTTTAGACCCCTAGACTTCCAAAAGTTACCTAATTTAGGGTTAGAATTGTGTGCTTCTAAAATTTTATTGGAGTACTTTGCATCTAAATACCCAGAGGACTTGCCTATTCCTGATACATTGCATGAGCCGATTGATAATTCCCCAGTCCCAATAGTATCCCCATATTTTGTTCTATACTCACTTCCATGTGAACTAAAAACTAGGTGTGGGGGTAATACTTTATTTCTGACAATTTCAGTGTCACCATATATTCATAACATAATTGTGAAGCTGTCGTTTGTAAACACTGTATTCTGGGTTGATCCCCAAATTTTCAAGCTGTTAATTTTTGGGGATCTGTTTCTGTGCATTCCATTAGGTATATTTATTTTATTTTTTATGTTTTCGTTTACTTTTTCAATATTATGAATTTCCCATCTTAAGTTTTACGTTGGATGACTCAATTACATTGAGGACAATGTAATGTTTAAGTGTGGGGAGTGGTTAACTTTTTACTTTATTTTTTTCAGGAATTTCTTTTTGCAAATCATGATCAGCTGTGTAGAGGGTCTAAAAAAAGGGAATGATTGATCAGCTGTTTAGCGGGTCTAAAAATAATAATAATAATAATAACAATAATAAATTTATTGTTAGGGTTATGACCAGCTGTGTAGCGGGTCTTTTCTTTTTTCTTATTATGACCAGCTGTGTAGCGGGTCTAAAAAAAAGATGATTATTGTTAGGGTTATGACCAGTTGTGTAGCGGGTCTTTTTCTTTACCTTGCATATAACCAACTGTGTAGCGGGTCTAAAAAAAATGACCAGCTGTGTAGCGGGTCTCTCTTTCTCTCTTATTATATGACCAGCTGTGTAGCGGGTCTTGTTCTGTTTTGCTCGAGGACTAGCAAAATGTAAGTGTGGGGGAATTTGATAAGCACGAAAGTGCGATGCTTTTTCACCCGTAATTACAATAGTTAGGACTCATTATTTATCTAATAAACTTGTTTTAGTTGTTTTTGGAAGAATAAGCTCTTGTGGAGAATTGGCTCGGAAAAAATGTTATTTGCACCCGGAGGACACATGTTATTCGGACTCCCACTTTGGTTAAGGGACACCTCAATGATAAGGGGCACACACTTGATATTCACACCCCAACTGCTTGGATAAGGGCTGACCTTCTTCTTCATGGTTTGAAGAATTGTTTGGCGGGAAAATGTTTCTTGAATCTGCGTAACACTCTGGAATAGATTTGGTGGCGATTTCACGAGATTTTCTCGTGGATTATAATTGGAAACTTCCTGTCTTACCTAAACAGGGGTGGTAATTACTTCATCACGCAAATAAAGAAGATTTGGGTTAAACAGGGGAGAAAATATTCTCACGGCTGCGAAGAATTTTATAAAATATTTTCTTTGATTGAGGTGATATTCTTTGAGATTTTCTCGCCTGTTTTGGTTAGAAATCAGTTGTCAAAGTCAAACAGGATTAGTAGGTGCATTAAAATCGTTAAAGGAGGAAGATTTCCTACAAACACGTCAACAACATGGAGGATAGTTATTTCGGGTATTATGATCTCTATTTGGGAAGTTTCGCGTGGCCTAACAATGTTTAACTGCCTCTGAAAGACGAATTCAATATGATAGACTCTGTAAGATTCAACTAACCACGTGGAAATCAGGAGCAGAAGCCGTGTAGAAGTAAAGAAGGAAAGTAATTATCAAGTTTTACCGCGAGAAATAACGAGAAGATATTTGCATTTAATCGGAGGATTTGAAGGTGTTATGAGTATAAATAGGCTTCACAGGATTCATAGAGAGGGCATCGAGAGTTTGGGGAGCAAAATAGAGAGTTGCAGAGCAACTTCTCTGCTGCTGCTGCAGAAAAGAAGAAGACGAAGAACAATAGACTACACTTCTGGCCTGTCGTTTAAAACTGTCGCATGTTCTTAGCTTCGCGACAGTCCTTATCGACAGTTTACATATATAGTTTTTCTGTAACAGCAGCTTCAGCAACAATATTTGAATTTCATTGTAACGGTGGACTCTGTAACACTTATAAAGTGTTGCAAACCTCTGTTTTATTAGTTTTCTCCAATAAAAACACCATTTGAGCTACGAATTATATTATTGAGTGTGTTTTCATAATGAGAAGCTAAACCCCTGCACTGGGTCGACGGAGGAAGCCGAACTTCACACATGGGTGAATTTGTATTATTTTCTATATGATTTTTGCACTTATTTTGAATTGATTTATGATTCGAATTAATTAGTTATTATTTTATTAGATGGGTCATGCTTGTTTAAATGTTTGATGTCCCATGCTTACGATTTATAACTAATGTTTTGAGGATCTACTTTGGCAAAACAAGAGTCGATGTTTTATTTATTTATTGAGCGATAATTGTTGAGAATAAATAATTGATCCCTATGATATGAATGCGGTGGAATCCTAGTCCCAGTAACTCTCTCTTTTATTATTTTCATTAAACCTTTAAACTTAGTCTTCACAAGTCTTAGAGTTCGAATCCTATTTACTACGACAACAAATTAAAAATAACATAATTAATCTCAAGCATGGAACATCAAGAGCCCTAAGCTAAGCATGCACCATCAAGTGAAAACATAACAAGTCAAGAAAAATCATTATTTCAATTTTGATTCAATGCAAATAATCATAAATAGAATTGCATAAATTAACTAAATAATTGTTACCACATGATTATTGGAAAAATAGCTTTGTTCGTCGCCTCAACTAAGGGGTTTAGCTCCTCATATTATTCACGCGCTAAAATAGGTGTTCATAGCTCAAATAGGTGAAAAACAAGAGAAAAATGCAAATACAGAGATTCATAACAGTTTATAGGTGTTGCAATTGCACTGTTACAAGAAACGATAATACTGAGCTGTTGTAGAATAAATGACTGCTCCAGGGCGTAGTATGTTCTTCGTGTTCTTCCTCTACACCAGCAGAAAAATAATTCCTAGAACTCGATTTTCTTCTCTTCTCTGCCTCTGTTGGTCCAACAAAGTCTCGATACCCTTCTGTGAAATCCCAACAACCGTTTTATACACAACATGTCCAAGTTTCTCGATTAAAATTCTTCATTTTCTGCTCTTTTCTTTCTCCGGAGGTCTCGGATTTTATTTCTCTTTTTCTTCACACATGTCTCTTGATCGAATATATTTTCCTTTTCCAGCACATATCTTCCAAGTTTACTCAAACAGACCGAAATTCTCTTTCCCTTTTTAATACAAGAGAACCCCGTAACTTATCTTCCCTGTTTTAACTCCAATCGGATTATCTAGCCCACATTTTCCGAATCCAACAACTTAGGAAATCCTGTTAAGTGTAATTAAGTCCAGCCCAACAGATTTCGATGATTGAATCTCGAAAAATCCAAATAAACCCGAGAACAACTATCCTCCCCTGTTGTAGGATCAGAAGATGTAGGATCATAATCTCGCACAGAAGAATATGCTTGCGAAATTATTAACAACACATCGCGAAGACATCGCAGGAAGATTTCAGAAACGACATAACATATGACATTAACTTAAACATGCGAAAAGTGTGATGATCTTGCGAAAATTAGGAATGTTGAATGTTACATTTGTAAGCTTGCGAAAATACCGCAAGCCAGATCCGAAATTAGGGGAAATGTTAGTTGTACATTAGCTGTCATCCACTATGTAAACACCTATATAAAGAGAAAGGCAAGAGAGAGAAAGGGGATAGATAATCAGAAAGAGAGACACACTTTAGGAGAGGATACATTCTGTAGAGAGAGAAAGTAGAATTGGTTGTATTATTATTATCTCCTTCTCCTTCCTCCTTCAAGAACCTAGAGCTCCAAATACTCATTAATGGAGTCTCCATGTAATCAAGATGTAATTACAAATAATCATAGTAAAACCTAACCCCGTGGATGTAGATCAAATTGATCGAACCACGTAAACCTTGTGTCTCTTTACAATTTTAGAATTCTTATCATCATTTTTATGTTTAGATCTACAAATTATTACAGGGGGTGTGTTGTAGGATTTCCCGCAACTATATTTTTGGCGCTAGAAACAGGGAGGAGTAAAGGATTTATCCCTCCTGTAGTTTGTTGGTTCAAGAAGTTTCCATGAAGATTAGCTACTGTTCATATTTTTCTAGATTTACAAAGTTTAGGTTCAAAAATGGAAATTTCATGGAAGAAATCACACTTTCAGGGAGTAAACATTACCAACAATTCAAAGACATGAAAAGAGGGAGAGAAAAAATTAGTTGTTGTGGTGAAATTTAAGGAAAAAATGGAAGTTTCAGTGGAAGATTTTCATGTTCAGGAGAAGAAGGCAAATGTGAAAGAAGTTAAGGAAGGACGAAGAAAAGATAAGAGGCAGATGCTGCAATTTCTATCACAAATAGAAATTCGCACAGATGGTTCAAGGCTGAGCGAATAACAAATAGGTCAGGGGTTCGAATTTGCAGAGACACATATTTTTCATTTTCTTCTCATTTGCATGGGAGAATAAAAGAATAAGGAAAAAAGTTATGCGTTAATTTCGCAGAGAGGTTCTTGCAAAATTGGTCCAGAGAGCAGTATGTGCGTTCGTGGTCGCAAGTTCGAATTCGCATGCGAACATAGTTTTCTTCTTTTTTACAGAGAGCGAAAAAATGATAATTTCGCAGTATTGTTTCATTATTTCGCAAACAAGAGGCAACACAATTGGTCATCTGCGAAGTTAATGAGTTCATGGTCGTGTGATCAAGTCCCAACACAGACGTATTTTTTCGCACATATATTTCTTTGATTATTTCGCACATAAGAGAGTTGATGATAATTTCGCAAAGAATAAGCTTGCACAATTGGTCACGAGGCATGAATGCAAGCAGCAGGTCGCGAAATCAATTCTTGATTCTCGCACGTTTATTTTTGTTGCGCGAAATTTATACAGAATTGTCTCTCACACAGTTGGAATTTGATTACTTCGCAAGAACTTTGATTATTTCGCAAGAGAGGCTTAGCACAGTTGGTATGGTGCGAGAAAATCCAAGAAGCAGGTCAAGGGTTCAAGTCTCACTTCTCACACTTCTTTTTGCTGCGCGAAATTCATACATTTCAAGGCATTTATTCATTTCTTTGACAACAACAGCGACTCACATGAAAGATAAGTACCACTTCCTTGAACATTTTACTTTATACTAAGAACGAATAAAAAGATTTTAGATTTGATTTACAAAAAGCGATTCAATCGCACGATAACAAAAATTTCAAGATTTCAAAAATTACAAAAATTACTAAGATTTCAAAATTACACAAAAAAAAAAACCGAAAAAATTCGATTTATATATATTTCTAGAATATTTCTTTTACATAAAATAAAAGTTTTTTGATTTGGTTTACAAAAGGCGGTATAATCGCAGAATTACAGAAATTTCATAATTACAAAGATTCCACAATTACAAAAGAAACCGAGAAAAATCTCGCACAGATCAATTTATATATTTCTCTTGAAAATTTGCTTTGTTTCAAATGAGAATGATATCTAACATGGAGAGTAGTAGGAGGCAAAATAAGACCTTCCATCAACAGGCTAGTAAGACCTTTCATCAACAGGCTGCATAAGACCTCATTAGGATCATTTCCATGAAAGATGTTTATCGGATGAGACGAAACAAGTTATACAAAGGAAATCAAAACAAAGAAAAACGATTTTAACTTGCAATTAAATGAAAATTTTTGATAAAAGAAATGTATTACAAACATTTCACAACTACAAAGATTTCAGAATTACGATGTATTAGAATTTCTCTTAAATATTTATTTTGCTTCAAATGATATAATATTATGAGAATGAAAGAATGAATGAAAGAGATGACAGAAATGAAAGAATGAATGAAAGAGATGACAAAAATGAAAAGATGAATGAGAGAATAAAGAAACGCGAACATTTCGCAGAAACAAAGAGACGCAAACATTTCGCAGAAACGCGAATAAAATTTCGCAGATAGAGGCGAACCTTTATGGCGTACACCCTAGTTCGCGAATAAAATTTTGCAAGAGGCAAATGTAAGACCTAAAGTACGTCATAGAAGGGGGTACATGTTGCATGACTCAACGAAAAGGTTACACCGCCCCTGCAACCTGAGTCATGGATATTTGGGGTCAATAAAGCCCATCCAGGAGAGGTACCTTGGATTTTCAACCTAAGCTTTTGCTTTAGGTTGGACGAATAGGGGTCTCTTCTAAGGAGTGCATAATCTGATCAAGGCTCCGAGGTACACGGTTGAGTCAAGAGTTTCAGGGGCGTCTGGAGCGTACCTTTCCATTCTTGACAAGTCCTGGCTTATACTGCACTCGTCCCGAAGAAAACCCCACTTAGGGTGCAGTCTCATAACCATAAGCCCTATAGGTAAAAGGGACAAGAGGCTGCGAAAACAACTGGTTGTTGTTAAGACCAGATGGGAGGAGCTAACCTTGTATGGTAGAAGTACGCCTCCTTGAAGGGGCAACCAGGGGGGAGATAAGGGCGGCACCCTCCATTAGGGAGATGATAAGTTTCTTAAGACGCAAATGTCATGAGGATTTTTACTCGCAAGGGTATTAAGACTTGTCATATTTGTGCGACAATCCCGAAGAGGCAATAATACTAGAGAAAAAGATAAGACGAGATCAATGGGTCATTACATGAAAGTGTGAAGACGTCCTGCGATTTCGTCGCAAGACGGCAATGTCATGGGGCTTTATTTTCGCAAGAATATTTAGGCATGTCATATTGTCGCAAAAATTTAAGGCAAGATCAATGGGTTTTTGCATGAAAGTGCAAAAACGTCCTGCGATTTTCATAAGACCTTTAACTAGGAAGGCAAAATAAGACCACATAAGAAAATGAGTAAGCAAGTAAGCTTTCGAGAATGATTATATGTAAGCAAACAAGCTTGCGAATATATACATGGAAATGAAACTGAGACAGTGAAAATGCCGCAGACTTGATATTATGATCATACTGTTATGAGATACTAATAGTGCAGGAAAGAGGGAAGATGAAAAACAAGTAAGAACTTGTGAAGAACAATAACTACACGAAGAAGAATGCATACACTAAAGAAAAAGGCAGAGAAATGAAGAATGGAAGCAATTTAGAGCTACATCAATTTTAGACGGCAAAATGAGCTAAGTAACACAAAAATTAACTATACATTGCAATAGATAAGCATTCTCATCATACAAGCATCATACTCGCATCATAAAAGCATTGCATAAGCATTTCATGGCATAAACATCGCATGCACATTTTATAACATAATCATCACATAAGCATTATATTCGCATAAGTACTTTACAAAACTGTACGGAATAATATTGCAGAATTCCGCAATAATGTCGCAGAATTTAGCAGAATTTTTCAGAATTTCACAGGATTATTCAAGAATTTCGCAAGATTATTCAGAACTTCACAGAATGATTCAAAATTTCGTAGAATGTGTCAGAGTTTCGCAGAATATGATTCTTCCGAATGATGTGATTATTTCGCTCAATTATTTCGCACAATTATAAGCAACTTGAAGAGATTATACTATTGCATGAGCACAAAACATGAGACAAAGGCAAAGATAAGAATAAGGAAACAATTCGCACATTCAACATTTTCTCAAGGATTCTACCCTCATAGATAAAGAACAGAGGCAACTATGGATTACCAAGAAAATATTTTATGTTCTTTATCTCCTCGGCAAGAATCATTCCCAAAGTGGACGTTCGCTAATGAACAATAAGAATCCTCACCAAAAATGGAGTAATAATTTCGTACGAATAGAGGCAATACTTATTATTCAAGGACAGATACTTCTTATTTACTTCGCAGAGTTCTTCTTATATTTCTAGGATTAAGTACTTTTTATACTTCATCAAGGATACTTCATACTTCGCATACTTCAAGGGTTGATACTTTTTATTTACTTCGCAACGTTCCAGAACTTCACAAAAGAATAGAGGCAAGTACGTACTTTTCAAGTTCGATATTCTTTCGCTCGTTCCTCCAACAACTACAACAAGGTGGATTTTTTCCTTAAAGATCGCTTTTCAAGCAAAATTCAAGAAAAAAAGGCAAGATGTAGGATCAGGATCTCGCACAGAAGAATATGCTTGCGAAATTATTAACAACACATCACGAAGACATCGTAGGATGATTTCAGAAACGACATAACAGATGACATCAACTTAAACATGAGAAAAGTGTGATGATCTTGCGAAAATTAGGAATGTTGTGAATGTTACATTTGTAAGCTTGCGAAAATACCGCAAGCCAGATCCGAAATTAGGGAAAATGTTAGTTGTACATTAGCTGTCATCCACTATGTAAACACCTATATAAAGAGAAAGGCAAGAGAGAGAAAGGGGATAGATAATCAGAAAGAGAGACACACTTTAGAAGAGGATACATTCTGTAGAGAGAGAAAGTAGAATTGGTTGTATTATTATTATCTCCTTCTCCTTCCTCCTTCAAGAACCTAGAGATCCAAATACTCATTAATGGAGTCTCCATGTAATCAAGATATAATTACAAATAATCATAGTAAAACCTAACCCCGTGGATGTAGATCAAATTGATCGAACCACGTAAACCTTGTGTCTCTTTACAATTTTAGCATTCTTATCATCATTTTTATGTTTAGATCTACAAATTATTACAAGGGGTGTGTTGTAGGATTTCCTGCAACTACACCTGTTTTGCTTCACTCGAAGTTCTAGCCAAATTCGGTCCATTCCAGCACCCATACCTAGCTTGTTTATGGTTAAGACGCAAGCCCAAGAAAAATCAGAGCTTTAGTCTCTTTAAAACTCGCCCAAAATCGCAACCCTAATCTGTTCTCCACTGAAGCAAATTTTCCCGCCAAAATAAATTGTTTGAATTCTTGAAGAAGGTTGCCCCTTATCCTGCTGCTGGGGTGCCGATAGTAATTTGGGTGCCCCTCGGTAATTTGAGCGCCCCTTATCCAAATTGAGAGTCTGAATAACAGGTGTCCTCCGAGCGCCTTAGACAACTTTTCGAGACGATTTTTCCAAAAATATTTATTGGCCAAAAATACCTACACACACATAAAACACCATAATAAGTTCAAAAATGAGCACTATCAATATATAAAATCGAAACAAATCGGACACAAAAATGTGTCCATAAGCGGCCGACCAAAACCCTACTTTACACTTTGCGGCAGTCGCAAATTGATCGTGGCCACTCATCTTCGCCGGCCGAATCGAGTGGCCTAGATCAAATTTTTGATGGACCAAGAGTTGTAGGCATGCACGCCGGTGGCTCGACTCCACGCATGCCCAATCGGTCTGTTCAAATTAGCACCTAGTGCTTGGATTCGACCAGCCAAAATAGGGGCGTGCGGAAACCATAAATTAGATCAACGACGACAAACATGTGCCGCAAAACCATCTCGTCCGTTCAACTTCGCCAGCTTGATCGGACAGTTCGGATTAAATATTAGGTGATCAATGAGGTACCTCGATGATCACCGGTCGCCACTTTGTCATAGGGAGCAATCGAACAAGTGGTGGCTCACCCAGGCGTCCTTCAAACGATCACCCAAAGGTGGTATGTCATGCTTCCATTTTAAGACGCTTAATCCGCGACTTATCCGATCAAACTTTAATACAACGATGCTTCATGTATATCGATTGTTTTGAGCTGCTTGCCTAAAAACGATGCATTACATGCATCAAGCATGTGCGATATTTTATGAATATCGACTCCATAAATAACTTAGTTATTTAATCTAATAGCACCGTATGCTATTTTTTTCGGCAAGTCCCATGACTTGACCCACTTACTCTAGACATCAAACATGTCACAAACTGGGGGATACTTACTGGGGTATTGGTATGGCGGTTTACAGCGTGCGGCGTGCAATGCGCCCATTATGAGAATGTGTCAAGAAAGTACGGACGGTTGACAACGATGAGAGTAGTGGACGAAGATGTGACCACGTGATGATCACCACTTCTTACACGGCCCCACTACTCCACTACTTAACCTCCTCCACTTCCTACAAGATCAGGGTTGCGCTCAAATGACTTGTATAAATAGGTTTTCAACCTATTTCAACAACACGAGAACACAAGTGTTATCAACACAGTATCCAGAAAATACCTAGAACTGATAGCTTACATTCTGCAAGCCAGTTCCACATTCTGATACAAGTCATAAAATAGCTACACCTTCAAAATTCAATATTTTTATCTCAATACCTTCTTCGCTTCCCTCCCTAAGATCAACCCTTCTCCTTCACTTTGTGACCGCAGCAAGTCTGGAACGGCCATTTCTTGGTTTAGGCTAAAATTGTACAGATTGATCTCTCGAATATAAAGTACTCCCATGAAGTGCATTTGTATAAGGTTTGAATTCGTTTCTCATCAACACAACCAAATTTACCAAAACCAGCAGAACCAGTTTTTACCTTCAAACAACCGTGAACCTTATTACTTGAGTAAACATAACTTACCATTATCTTCGTTAGTCCTAGGAGAAAAAGTTTGGAAGATTAGTTTACTCCTGGGATTTACTCAAGGAAGAGATTAACGATGGAAGAGGAAGTCAAAAGTTTTTTTTCATGCCATTCATCAAATCCCTATTTCGTGTTCTACTCCACTTTCAGTATGCATATGGATCCTTATTTGTTGTAAAAAAAATGGATCTAATTTTCGGATCTAGTTTGAGACTTTTTATATTGTATGATTTAAAAAGATAACTGTAGTTGTTCATTCAATATTAGTAAATGAAGAGATTTCATATTACAAGACGGGTTCATGAAACTTCTTTTTGATTCACGTATATTGATTTTCGAGGGAAGATGACGAAATTTTGTCTATCCACTTTAACGAGGTTTATCTTATTTTAAAAGGGTTGCATTTAGTTTTAGTGTGGGTTGCATTTAGTCACTGCCAATAAAAAAATCACAAAATTGGTTAAAAAGACCAAAACAGAAAATTCTTGGGTGAAATGGACTCTTTGCTTTAGATACTGTTTATATAGCCAAAAATTAGAAAAATACTGTTCATTGAGACAAAATGGATATTTGACCCAGAATATTTTTTATTTATTAACTTGAAGAGACAATTATGTCTCTATCTTCTACAGAATTAATTTGCTCTGTTTTGCTCTGTTTTACGAGTTAATTGCAAGCAAAACAGAGTACTGAAACAGAGCAAAAAACAGAGCACTGAAACAGAGCACCTATATCTTCTCAGAATTTCAACTCGCCGTTCTCCGATTTAGGTCGAGTTCTGCTTGTTTTTTGGTTCATTTCCAGCCATATCTCAGGCCATTTTCCTGGTCCTTTAATGCACTTTAATTCAGTCATGCACAGCCCCTAACATTCATCTATTCAGCACTTCCAGTACTCCTGTAGTTCAATCAACCAACAACCTGTACTTCATTGCAGTATCATCTTACTTTCAGGCCAACTACTGTCACCAGTAGGAACCTGAACTCATAGTTTCCGTAGCTTCATTTGCAGCTGCATATTGAGCTACACAGTACCCATCTTAGCTGCTTCTTGTTCCTGTGACTCGTACAAGCTCAATGAGCTCATTTCTTCCTTCATTCTTGCAGCACCATCCTTTGCAGCTCCTTGCGTTCCTTCCAACTTCAACAACACAAATCCTTTCTGCAAAATCACACCTTCATTGGACCCAAGAAACTCAACTGCAACCACAGCTTCAGGACATTTCCATCTGCTTCACTTGTATTTTTAATTCAACAGCCTCAGTTCCACTAACCTGCATCTGCGGCAAATCACCAACGCCTCGCAACCCATGACTATCATCTCTTAAGTTTATCCTGCAATACCTCGTCCACCGGCACCAGTTACCACTGCAATTCAGCTCAATTCAGATCCTTGTCCGTCCCTACTTGCTCATTCACTGCAATCATTCCCTGAAATTTCATACATACTACAACACCAACCACTTCTCCTTAAAATGCCAACTACCATTCACCAACTCTATTGCAGTAAACTCCACCATCTTCCCATGGCAGTGACCACCAACACAACCAGAAACCCATTGCAGCAAAGTGCAGTTGCAAACACAAAATCCTCAATATGCGCCGTTAACCTGCAGTCCGAGTCCTAGCCACTGTCAACCACCAATACTGACTCATCCTGCAATTGCAACCTAGCATTCGTCTAAAATCCTGCTTCAGAGCTGAGCGTCGACTTCATCTTTGTAACTCCTTTCATCTTTCTCTTCCACTGCACCTGCATTTCAAATTAGCTTCATCATGACTGTAACTACCACTACCATTTCATTAATAGAATCCTCATCTTAATCTCTCACAACTTCAACCACCAGAACCAGTTGTTCTCTTTTCCATCTCAGTTTTGTTGACTGCACTCCTGGGAAAGGTTCCTGTGAGCTCAACTTCCATCCCACAGCAGCAACATCTTCCAGCTGATTGTAACTCCAATCACAGACCCATCTCTTTCACGTTCGCTAGCTTAAATTCGAACAACATCAGCTTCATATTCAATTTCATCTGACCAGCTGCAACGAACCCAATTCCAACAGCAGCAACCCATTAAATCTTCATCTCAGGCTCATTCAATCTCCAATCCTTGCTAACTACCACAATTCCATGGCACAACCAACCCTTGACTGCAATTCAGATTTGAACCGAAACCCATTTGAATCCATGCCCTAATTGCAGCACAAACTCTATTTCAAACTCATCTCGTCACTATCTACTAACATCACATCTTCATCTGAGTTTGAGACGGCATCAGTAAACCCGCTCTGTTTCAATAAAACCAAGCCTTGTTTAGTTTTTATTTTATAAAAAAAATATACAACCACAAACGTTAGCAGATAATGAAACATGGATGAAACCAGGCTCATCCAATGGCAACACATGATGAAACCAATTTCATCCAGTAATAACATATGACATACAAAGGTTTCATCCATGAAAAAAATAGATGAAACCAGTTTCATCTAGTGGTAACCAACAAAACACCATGTTTCATCCAGTGGAAATACATGATGAAACTAGTTTCATCCACTGACAACACAAGATGAAACCAGTTTCATCTAGCTCACAAACAAAAAGCTATGTTGTCATCCAATGGAATCAGTTTCATCTCAATTAAAATAGAAATTCAACCCAACCTAAAACACAATGAAAATAGTTTCATCCTATTTAAAAATGTGTGAAACCAAATTCAACATAGTCTAAACACACAATGAAACCAGTTTCATCCGAGTTAAAATGGGTGAAGCCAAATTAAACCCAATTTAAGACACTATGAAATCAGTTTCATCTCAGTTTAAAATAGAAATTCAACCCAACATAAAACACAATGAAACTAGTTTCATCCTAGTTAAAAATCTGTTAAGCATTTGTAATGTCGACAATACTAATCCAAGAAAGAAATAACCACACAGACAAAATCGAAGAACCATCAATTTCATTTAGACACTACAATTCAATTCAACAAACCATGTCGAATGAATTGAATCCCTTAGTTAACCACAAAATCAGTAACAACTCCATAATCGAAGTACCAATTTCATAAAGAAAAACACAAATCCAAATTAAAAACACACAGACAAGAAACAGATTAGAAGGAACGAGAAAAAAGGTTTATAACCCTAAGTTTTATGTTCCATGAATCAATCAGTAATTTTGAAGGAAGATATGAATGTTCGAACGCTGGAAAGAAAACCCTAGATTGAAAATAGTAAGTAACTTACACGTCGAAGAAGAAGAAGAACCATCAACAAATATTAGGGATTACAGAATTCTTCTTGGATGATGATGGAGGTGGTGATGTCGATGATGGTTTCGGGGAAACATGATATAGTCAAAGGTGGTGGAAATGATGATGGTGGTGTCGATAATGGAGAAATTTGATGTTCCGCGGTGGTGATGGCGGCGATGGAGAACGAGAGCTGGTTTTTGATTTCAGATCTGTTTTATGTTCAGGGTGACGAAGAAGACGAAAGAAGAAATGAGATTTCTGATGTCAAGTAATGTGATATGAAGGACAGTAACGTAAACTCAATATTTAAAGATTCCTTTGGACATTTGACCTAGGCCGAATCCTAACTGTCCATATGGCCCAGGAAACACCAATTTTGGCTATATAGCCCATTTTCTGTAAAAAAAAATACAAACTACATGTCGTCCACCAAATATTTCTTAGTTGAAGAGCATTAAGTCACGCTATTTTACCTTAATAGCAAGTTTTTTTATCGTTACATATCGAGAAGGCAAAACGGAAGCAGCCGTGGAAGTGTCATGAGAATACCACGATGCGCTGCGATGTTTTTGCACTCTTTACCGCAACCTGCTGCTACATTGATATGCATATTACATCTTGAAAATGAGCCAGTATCATAAAATTCCCATTAGTTGCGAGGAGATTACGTAAAATTAAGGTAAAATAAGTCAACGCAGTGATGCTCATAACCAAATGATCCAAATTGACCTTTGACTCACAAGTGTATTATCCAAAAATCATAGTCAAGATCATTTCACTCTCACTCAACAGTGTGCAATGTCAATACCCCTGCTTTCACTTTTATATTCTTACTTCCAAAAAAAACCTTAGATTTTCGAACTAGAATAAAATGATGAGCTACACGAGACAGTCAAAGATCAAGGGAGCGAAGCAATATCCATGGTTATACGTTGAGAGGGCTTGGGGCAAAGTATTTTTTGCTTTTCTTCTGCTTTTTCAGCTTTGTAATTTGTAACACCCTCTTATTAAAGAATTATTAATTAATCCTTCTTTTATAAACTAACCTGATTTTAAGAGTTCTTGTTTGGATTTGTTGGAAACATAATTTGTCTTGTTTATGAATTTTAAAGTCAATTGTTTATGACACCTTTGTCCCATTGGCCTCTTTATTTCCCTGTTTTTCATGTCAATTGGCACAAAAATAAATAATCCAGCTAGTCTCTTCGGCACATGAAAGTTGGGCCTGTACATTACTTGAAAAGGGAAAAAAACGTGGGTGTGTACAAGTCTGATTTCTGAATCTCTATGACCATACTCGATAGTTTGGGTCAAAGTTGAAAGTTCCATTTCGAAGCAGAACATCTTGGTAGTACGGACGCGTCTAAAATGATCACGTGTCTCATTAGATTCGCGTCCGACATTTGGACGTGCGCGTCTCCGTGATAGACGCATCGGTGACATCACATATATATATATCATATATTATTTTAATATAAATATTTATTGAAAATGTTTGAATTTTTTGTATATGTATTGTTTACGAAGCCTATTATAGGGATTCCAAACATTTGGTTTTGAGGAGTCATAAGATGAAAATCGGGTTATCAAGTAGCAATCAACAAAGCCCCTTATCCTACTACTTTTGCTAACGCCTAAAATACCATCAATTAATTAGTGCTAATGATTGATTAACTAACTAATAATTGATTAATTAAATGAAAAAGTTATTTACTTATTTTGATATCAGAAATTAAACATAAAAAAAAGATCTAAAATCAAAAAGTTTTGATTTTTTTTTCTGAAAATTGAACTTACGGTTGGGAAACTTAACCATCAATACAGTATATCGTTGGGAGATCATATTTTCATGTTGATGGTGAGTTTTTAACAAGGGCATTTGTAGTAAATTAGCCTTGATTTTTTTGTACAGATAATCTTTGACCCGGCACCAGGATTATTGAATCTGCATAAGCATAATTTGTGTTCCGCAACAGAATTAATAAATTGTATTTGGTTAACGGGCTCAGCAGTCCTAAAGCTATTTTGAAAGTATATGTGTATGCCAAATTTTAGGGATTTCTCTAGCAGAAACCTTGTTATTTCATGTACGCCAATATACATGTCTTTTATGCCATATACATGGCATTAGTCTTATTCGGAACAGAATTAGACACCATTTAATAAGTCACCAAGAATATTATGCTTAGTATATAGTCATATCAGTATCGCCTCAAGTCGCAAAACTCCCGCGGCCGAGTTTCTTGAGCATACTGTAGCTGCACTATTTTATTCAAAATCTGTACTAAAATAACATTTTTTCTCCAAATCTAAGCCTGGCATATTACCCTGAACTCAAACCTTAGATTGCAGCTATATGATGACCACATCATGAGCATCGCGGAATATTGTCTAGGCATGGCCAAGCCGCTGGCGTGCGCCGCATATTTCATGAAGCACCTTAGCCAAACATGGCTAAGGCCATGGAATAGCCATTGTGGCTTACAACGTTTTGGCTAAGAAAATGGACTAATAGCTCAGAAGAAATCATTTAAAAATAACTAAGTCCCTAACACAATTTGGAAAAAATGGCATATGGCATGTCCACCATAGCGTCAAATCGTAAGCCGTGGCACCATGCCATGCGCGGCCTTGGCAGCTTAGGCCAAAGCCATAGCACGTAGTCATGCGACATTCACGGCCTTGGCAGCTTAATCCAAGGCCATAGCACGTTGTCGTGCGACTTTCACGACCTTGGAAGATTAGGCCAAAGCCACAACACGTAGTTGTGCGAAATTCACGGCCTTGGCATCCTAGGCCAAGGATAAAGCCACAACACATAGCTGTGCGGATTTCACGACCTTGGTGGCTTAGTCCAATGCCACAGCACGTACCCGTGCGACATTCACGGCCTTGGCAGTCTATGCCAAGGCCACACACGTAGATGTGCGACTTTCACATCCTTGGAATCCTATTCCAAGGCCACAACACGTAGCGGTGCGACATTCACGGCCTTGGAAGCCTAGGCCAAGTCCACAACACGTAGCCGTGCGACTTTCACGGCCTTGGCAGCCTAGGCCAAGGACACAACACGTAGTCGTGCGACTTTCACGGCCTTCGCGGCCTATGCCAAGGCTACAACATGTAGCCGTGCGACATTCACGGCCTTGGTAGCTTAGGCCAAGGCCACACCACGTAGCAGTAAGTCATTCTCGCCTTAGCAGCCTAGGCCAAGGCCATGACACTATGCCATGCGCCATTCTCGGCCATTGTAGCTGAGGCCAAGGCCATGGCAAGACTCTGTGCACTATTTTCATCCATAATAGCTTATGCCACAACAAGGCACGATTGCGCCCTAAACATATGGCATGCTAATGGCTATGATTTATCCTACTTAAGATGAGATCTACGATTCATCAAAAACACCTAAGAAATATCAAATTACATCACGTGGGGGATTCTTCATGGGGTATTGGTCTGGTGGTCTACGACAACATGCGGTGTGGCACCACCCCATATGAAAAGATAGGGTAGTGTGGCAGTTATAGTAGTATGAGAGGTAGTGGGCGTAACATAAAAGGGGTTTCCGGAAACTTCCCTAAATTATCTCACACTAACCCATCATCTTCATCTCTTTGTAACTCATTACTTCCACTACTTACGAGGACTGGCATTGTGTATCTTAAACTACTATAAATAGGTGTCTTAACCTATTCAAAAGACAGAACAAGCTTTCATACTTAAAAGATCTGTATTCTTCCTAGTTTTCAATACCCAACACATACACAATTCAATATTATTGCCGATTTCTCAAAATTTTCTGCTTCCCTCCCATAAGATCAACCCATCTTCCTCTCCATCGTGACCGAAGAAGGACGGAACGACTGCTATCGTGGTTTAGGCTTGTCCTGTTCGATTTTGATTTTCGAACCTAAAAAGAAAGTACCACATCGGTGCATTTGTTTTACCTGGAAGTATTTTTCAGGTATTAACAATTGGCGACCACAGATGGAGATCAACCTCTCGGTCACGAAATCAAATTCTTCAACCATCTGAAAATCAGTTCTTCAACCTTTTGAAAACATGGTAGAGCTTAGATCTGGTGCAAGGGTTGATCCCAGATCCAGCAACCTCAATGGTCCATATCTTGAAAATTTCTCTCGCAATATCGTCCCGGAAAATAACACTACTCCTCCTACCAGTGGCGCGGTAGGTGCTGCCAACAATGAAGGAAGAAATAGAGAAAATCCCCCGAGCATAGACGACTTGATGCAGAGACAATAAAACCTAGCGAAGACGCAGGAACAGATGGATACTACTCAGACAGAAGTACTTACCTGCCTCAGAACTTTAGCAGCGCAGTTGGTTAGAGCACTGCTCGGTCAAACTCGCATGCGTTGCTATCTCAAGCATGTTTGTCAATGTTAGTGATCAAAACTATAAGTCTTGATTTCTAGTCTCTTATAGCTAAGTCTCGGACTAGGATAGTAAGTGTAGTTGAGCTCAAGGACTTCATGGCGATTCATCATACAAGTAGAAGATATACTCAAGGAACCGGTGGAAATTCTCGACAAAAAGGTATGTGGAGACTTGAACTTATCTGTCACTCAAAAGTCTATCTATTCTATCTCCTACTCTTTGAGACAAAAGTCGTATGCTATATATATAGACTAGATCATACATATTTGGTATTTCGAGACGAGTATACCTCGCCTATCTACATCTCGAAATATGTGTTGGTAAGATTTTCGCTTCGACCAAGTTTATCTTTACCTAGTGACGAAAGTCATGAATGTTTCAATCACTTTGAAAATTGCTTTGACGAGAAATAGTGTAACAACTATATAACGTCCTCTAGGAATGTTTCAATGATTTGAATGAGAGTTTAGATTACATAACCAATGGATTCCTTGAACCGAAGTTTTCGAACTTTGTTGATCAAGAGAACCGGAAGTATGGCAAGTGCCAAATCCGTGAACTCAGTCCGCAAACTTCCGAAGTTCTCAAACCCGAGAATTTCTGCTGGAGTTGACAAACTACTTGCGTGAGCCAAGTCCGCGAACCCAGTCCGCGAATCGGCGTAGTTCTCGAACCCCGAGCATTTCTGCTGGAGTTTTTAAACTCTATCTGGTGTCTTAAGTCTGCGAACTTGAGAAGGTTATATATCTAAAGATGATTTCTGAACTTAATCTTAAAAGACTAAGGAATGCATTTGCAAACCGTGGCTATTAAATTTCATGAACTGATTCGAGTGAATCAAATCATCTTTGCTTCAATTGTGTCTTGTGTAGTTACTTAAGATTTCCTTGCAATTGAACAATTCTCTTAACTAGTTTATTTGAGTCAATTGAACTAGTTATGGTGAAGAAGAACATGGTTGGTACGAAACGCTCATATGGTTAACCTCTTTGGGTAGACTATTGTTGAACCAAAAATATACACGTTTGGGTGCGGTTAACAAACCTAGAAGCGTACAGTCATTTGTGTATGACAAGCTGAGTTTTCGATCTAACGGTTGAGAAATATTAGCTTGAATCTAAATCAGGTTTTCATCTAACGGTGAATATTGATTGCTTTGTAACTAAGGCAAAACCCTGATTTGAAAGGCTATATAAAGGAGACATCTAGTATTGTGCAAAACTAATCCCCACACCTTGCGTGTGATACTAGTTTGCGTGCTAGAGTCGTTTCTCCTTTAACCTTTGATTTTCTTCTTCTAAAACCAGGTTAACGACTTAAAGACTTCATTGGGATTGTGAAGCCAGACCGATACTACTTTTATCCTAGTTGTGTGATCTGATCTTGCATCTTCTATCGTAACAGTACAATCATATTGATTGGCTTGAGATCGTGAGAGTTCTCCGATATGCAAGATATAAAAAGTAATCACAAACACCTTCGTCTCATCGTTTGTGATTCCACGACATCTTGTTTCGCTACCATACGATTAAGATTGTTGTGAGGTGATTGATTAATCTAGGTTGTTCTTCGGGAATATAATACTGGATTATCAATTGGTTCATGTTCTCCTTGATTATTATCAAAGACGGAACAAAAACTTTTAGGGTTTTATGTGGGAGACAGATTAATCCTTTGATAGACTTGTCTGTGTGAGACAGATTTATTTATTGTTAAAGCCTGCGATTTTGGGTCGTAGCAACTCTTAGTTGTGGGTGGATCAGCTAAGGGATTCAAGTGCGTAGTATCCTACTGGGATCAGAGGCGTAGGGAGTACAACTGTACCTTGGATCAGCGGGAGACTGATTGGGGTTCAACTATAGTCCAGTCCGAAGTTAGCTTGGAGTAGGCTAGTGTCTGTAACGCCTTAATACAGTGTGTATTCAATCTGGACTAGGTCCCGGGGTTTTTCTTCATTTGCGGTTTCCTCGTTAACAAAATTCTGGTGTCTGTGTTATTTCTATTTCCGCATTATATTTGTTTATATAATTGAAATAATACAGGTTGTGCGTTTGAATCAATCAATTGGAAATATGACCTTTGGTTGTTGATTGATATTGATTGATCCTTGGACATTGGTCTTTGGTACCGTCCAAGTTATTCCTTGTGTTTGATTATATACTCGTTGATTTCTATTAGCTTGAGTGAATCAAAACAAGAGAGAGATATTAACTCCTTGAGATACTTTTACCTAGATTGAGTCTGACTGTCTAGTTGATTCTCTAGTAAGTGGTTCGGAGTTAGTCCATACAGATTGCTAATCGAAATATTGGGTGGTGTTGTTAGGCTCCCGCTTTTTCAATTGGTATCAGCGCAGGCAAACACGTTTAATACCTTACAAGTCTGTGTTTGTAGCGATATGACTCTATGGATAGAGGTGCTATCTCTATTAACGTACCACCAGTCTTCGATTGCTCTAATTACTTATGGTGGAAAATTGTTATGCGATCTTTTCTTCAAGCACGTGATTTTCAATCATGGGTATATGTTTTTAATGGCTATGATGCTCCCGTTGTGGCAGTTGGAGATGTAAACGTTCCCAAACCTATTGGTGAATACACACCTGCTGAGATAAATGCTGCAAAGCAAAATTCCGACGGTTTGAATGCTATCATACATGCCATTACCCCAAATCTTCAGCACCATGTGTCTAATTGCACTCGGTCTAAAGATGCTTGGGATATCTTAGAAACCGTATTTGAAGGTAACTCCAGTGAAAAGGAAGTCAGGCTTTAAAACCTTAATTCCGATTGGGAGAACCTTCGTATGGCAGATGAAGATACATTTGATGAGTTTAGTCACAAAGTGTCTGAAATTTTTAATGCATCTTTTGCATTGGGTAAGACTATTCCTGAAAAGGACATTGTGACGAAAATTCTCAGATCGCTGCCATCTAAATACGAGTCTAAGAAGCATGCCATCGTTGAGGGAAATAACCTTGATAATCTTTTCATAAATACATTGGTTGGAAAGCTAAAGATCTTTGATCATGAGCATACATCCAAAATCGGAAAGGATGTTGTCTTTAAAGCACAGAAGTACACTAAATTACTTGATAAGAGTAAAAGTGTTTATGTCTCACTACAAAAATGTCAACTTTTAGCCACAGGCTTCTTGCCACGGATTCACATTAGTCGTGGCTATTGATGACATATTGCCACGACCTAGCCTAAGGCGTGGCAGTAGACTGTTCATTTGCCACGGCTTGCAGAGTATTTGCTTCGGGCTGAAAGTATACCTATATTTGTATGTTATGAACGTGTTAATAGAATTTTAGTCACGGCATAGTAAGCCGTGGTAACTGGTGGGCGTTTAATACGGCGAATCGTGGCCATTTCCTCCTATCAGGTCCCATTACCATCGACCAACATAAAAAAACCTAAAAACGTAGCTCTCTCTCCTCCTCGAGGGAAGAAAAAACCTAAGGTCGTGTTTGGTCCCTTGGAAATGCCTATCCTAGGTTGGGTTATCAAGAAAATACATTTAAATTATGTTTGTCTTGTTCTAATTCTAGTCTAGGATATGAACAACTAAATCTTCCTTGATTTTAGGAAGCTAAAAAAGCAAGGTTATGCTATTCTCCAAAATAGCCAGGATACCAATATCCTTGCCTGGGTTAGACGGTTATAAAGGTAGTTATTTTAATTAATCAAAATATTTTCAATATTTTTAATTTTATTGTTATGTTTTATTTTTTCTCCGACAATTTTATCCGTAATACATAATTATTTTATAAAAATACATATTTAAAATATAGAGAGACAAACATAATACATGATAAACCCGTGATGAATATAACGAAAAAACAAACATCATCTTTATTAATACATCTTGAGATAATCCTACTCAAGTTAGAGAAAAAAATTCCCTAGCTAAGCTTTATGTAATCAAAGCTCCCAAACACGGCCAAAATCTAAACTTCAATACTTCATGTCGACTCCATTGTTCCAACCTACTAGAGAATCATTCTCACCTTGTTATCAATTGTTTTCTTATGAAATCCTAAATCGTGTTAACCAACTTAACCTTAAATAACATTAAAATCAAATCAAAACTGAAATTATTCTGAGTTTCCTCCTTTCTTCTTCTTTTTCTTCTTCTTCGACGATAACCTGGATAATGATAATATGGTGTTACAAACCCTAGGTACTGAAATATCGTATGGTAAAGGATATCTCCTTCTCTGTTTGCTTCTCTTGAAAATTCTAGATTTTCCAATTTTATGTCTGGGAATTTAATTCCTTGTTTATTGTGATTTTGTAATTCAATTTTGAAATCTAATTTGTATTAGTTTAATTTTTCTAATTTAATAGATATGGGATTTCGTAATTCCTGGAATTGACTGCTATGTGGAGTAGATGAGGAAAGGGAAAATAAAATAAAATAGAAGTAGGTCAATGAAGTGGTGGTGGTGGTTATTCTTAACTTCATCAGAAAAAGATGAACATCCTAAAGATTGATAGGAACAGTTTTCTAGAAGGATTACTGGTATGGGTTTTCATTTGTGTTATTCATCTACTGTATGTACTGATGGGTTACTCTTATGATTTACACTGCTTTTGCTTGTTGTGTTATATTGATAGAACATAGACACTGTTATTATGCAGTGTAACTAGATTGGGATCTACTGAGGTTATATACAGAATGTTTCTAGGTAATGTAGTCTCAAGCATTTCAGCAGGGTACATACACAAATTTGTTTTATGATCAATTTTCATATGGTTCATTGTTGTATATTCGTGTAGAAGTATAACTGTGACTGGATAATACTCAATTATTCACACTTATTGAATATATGTTGTTGTCTAAAAAGAAAAATTAGTTGTTGGAGAATGAAGCAACTTTGTATACTTCTGCAGTTTTCTTTCCATTGTTGCTTTGATAATTCGTTTGTGATTCTTTTTTTTTATTCTTATGCATGTTGGTACGAACATTTCATTCAGACTTCCTATTGTATTCTCATCTTCGTTCAAGATTTTGTTCCAATAAATTGAAAGCTGCACTAGATGAACCATCACTAGCATAGTTACATGCGGCATCGATAGAGAGAGTTGTGTTGGCATCCAGACAGAGTTATGGAATCTCTGTTATACCGTTTTCTTGAAGTTGCAAGATGTGAAGTTGATGAAATTGAAGTGGCACATCATCTCCGAAGTAACTCTGTGGGAACTATAAGAATGTTCTGGGCTTCTTTCCTTTCCTAGCTTTCTTACTTCTTAGGAAGTTGTAGCTTTTGTATCACCAAAAGGTCTAAATTTTTGGGTTCATTTTAGAGATCTTCTTATCAAGGGGAAGGACAATCACATTTGAACTTCTTTATCTCTTAATAAGATCGTCTTATAGTTGATCTGAAATTCCAGATGCTCATAGGAGTTTGGTTGGATAAGAACGATTTTATGAAGCAAGGCAATGAATACAGGCATGAACTGTTTCAGTTTGCAATGAGTTTCAAACATTTCGTAACTCTTCATGATGCTTCCAACTTATCTTGTTGCAGGTTTTGGTCGAATCGGTGACTGAGTGAGTGAGTTTGGAAAATTGGTGGTTGATCCAAAAACCAATGAACTTCTGCACTTCACGGAGAAACCCGAGACATTTGTATGTACAAGGCCCAAAGTTCGCTGACTTTTTTGATCATATTTAAGTGATACAGTGTTTTAACGATTCAAGTGGTTGGTTCTGTTTTCTCTTCATAATGTATTTTAATAAGCAGATGTACTCATTCGTTGCAGTATGAATTTGTATTAGGTCATGTTATTGAGTACGTACAATAATATGGTCTTACTCATCTCTAATCTTCATTTCGTATTTACAGCTAATCTCCGACGTGTATCCAGCTTTCTCTTCAGTTTGCAACAAAGTAAGATTTTATTTCTGCTTCTCGGCTTTCATTTCTAAATATTTTCATTTTGTTGAAGATAGTACTTATATTTTTTGGTAATGGTGCATCACTTTGCATGCATCAATATCTTACTTTTGTGAGCTTTCAGTATTAGTTAATCAGGGTTCTTTTTTCTTCCCTTTCTTGGGACTGCATTTGTTATGTTTTTTTTTTCTAATGATTATGATGTCAGGTATATGCAAAAATAGTTGTATGATAAGTCTTATTATTACTGTAAAACGAGAAAGAAAATTTTATGTTGTTATAATCATCATCATTATATATAGGCGGCAAACTTGAACTAGATTTAAATATATGCCTGAATTTTAGGAGTCCATGGCTATTAATGGCTATAGTTAACAGGAGCATGTACCAGTCTCATGTCGGAATGGTGGACCTGGTCCTAAAATTGTAGAACAAAGTACCATGATTATCCCCATGTGAAAAGGGTGGTGTGGCTACTTAAATTGTGTTGCTCACCGAACTAGCAAGACCAGAGGTTAGTTATTCCGCCTTCAATTTTCAGGTCCAGTTAGTAGGTAATTACTCTGGATAACTAGGTTATCCATCATGTAGCCTTGGTCATGATATTAACTACAAAAGCCCTCTTGTTAGTTACGGCGACCAGAATGGTTACTGTTACTATTTGAGTTTGAAGTCATCAACATCGACATAATTGTATTCTTGTTAGATTTTAAACTCTAGTTCCTAGGTCTTGATCATGTAAACAGATTACGTTCGTGTTAATGAATCGATCCAAGCTACAACATCGGATGGTAAAGACAAGTTTTTCAGATTACTGAGACACAACAGAAAGCAATGTTTATAGGGACATGTCTCATGTCCTTTAGTGTATGTAAACCCTCATTATCGATAATCTTTTTTGTAATGTGCCGATGTTTGACTTTTCCTTTTTTACTATTGTTTTGCATCCCAAGTTTGTCTTATCTCAGTCTCCGAGGAGAAACCAAAGGAATCTGATCGCTCTGGCATTGAAAATTTGATTACTGTGCTTTAGATCTTATTGTGTCTGATCTTATGACCTGTCTATATGTTTATCTTTAATCTTCATTTCATATTTACAGCTAACATTGAACGTGTATCCAACTTTCTGTTCAGTCCGCAAAAAGTAAGGTTCTTTCTGCTTCTCAACTTAGATTTCTAAAATGTTCACTTTGATGAACATAGTACCTTTATTTTTTAGTAATGGTGTATCACTTTGGACATATCAATTTTAGTTTTGTAACAAGCTTAGCTTACTCTGAAGCTATGAATGACTAATGAGTCATGTTCATTCAACAGGTGATTCCCTACTGATTTTATAAGTCTGGATCAAGATATAAGTAAACTCCTATTGCTGGGAAGAGAAATAACTTTATACTTTTGAGAGTATATTTCTGGGAACACATCAAAACTCCTGAGTAGACCAATCTGCAAGTAAAGGAATGTTGCATCATCCATCTTTTGAGAGTAATGTCCAACGTTTGTTGGAAACTCTGTACTAGTCTTGAATTTCTGTTATGCTTAGGTTTTCATTGTGTTGGTTCCAGTGAAATTATGACCTTGTAATTCTTTTCTGAATGAATAAATGATGTTGGAATGATTGCAGCGTGATAATTTTATTTCCTTGTCAATCTGAATGAATAAATGATGTTGGAATGATTGTAGCGTAATAAATTTTATTTCCATATCAATTTGAAATTAAATGTTCGTTCCTAACAACATAATGGTAGCAAATAGCTGAACCAACAGCCACGTGCTGGTCAAATCCGTGGCAAATTACCACAAACTTGTGCATCCTGATTATTAATTTGTCACGATGTGAATCAGTGGCAAATGGCCTTGTATCAATAGGTACGGGACAAAAACCGTGGCTAGGATCGTGCCAAATAGTATTAGCCACTGGAGTATTTGTTACGGGAAGCCTGCCGTGGCAAATTATCTTTTGCCACGGATTTATGATCAATTGCCACGGTCTTTTGGCGTCACTAAAACTCAGCATTTTTGTAGTGTCTCTGAGGATGATCAGTCTGAGGGTGATTTTTCAGATGAAGATCTTGACAAATCAGTCTCCTTGATCACAAGACAATTTAGGGATCTTCTATTGAAGAGAAGTAAACGGTTTTCAAGAGACAAACCTAGGTCATCGGATAAACCTCACTATCGTGTTCCTCCTAAAAACAGGGATGATGACGAGGCTGATGACGAGGATAGTCCACAGTGCTTTAAGTGTAAAGGTTTTGGTCATTTTGCAAACGAGTGCCAAAATCGTAGAAAATACACTGGGAACAAAGGTCTTGCTGTAACACTTGATGAGATGTCTGAGATCTATGATTCTGATGAAGATAGGAAATCAAGTGTCGGTCTTCTATGTAAAAACATTGATTTTGATAGCTGTAGCAATACATATATCAATCTTGATAGTTTCGGTGAAGATAAGAAGCCAATCATGCTGGAAGAATCAATTGACCCAACCTTTGGAAACCCTGTCTGTAATGTTTCAGGATCTACCGTGTGTTTAGCTGCTGTTGCACCACAGATGCCTGATTATTATCCAAGATTGACGTGCTCGTTTTGTTTTCAGATGGGTCATGAACTATCAAGATGTTACAAGTACAAACATCAATTGAGGCACGCCAACAAACTTCAACGAAGAGCAAATCAGTTAGGAAGGAAGCTTAAACTTGCTCAGAAGACCGCTGAGGTATGTAGGATTTTATCTCCGTCTAAGAAGTTAGTTTCCAAAGACAAAACAAGACCATTTGAGAAGAAATTATGGTCAAATCACTTTGATAGACAGAAGTCAGAGGATTCCTCTCATGAGGAAAATGGTAGACAAATCATTGTTCACCACAACACAAATTAATTGTGTTGTTTGGTAAATCTTATCTCATGTGCCTGTTCAAAAGAGACAAGGTTGTGAACGCACATGCTTTAGGAAAAGTTTTCTTAGGTTTATTCTTTTCTGTCTATCAAATAAAAGGAAGGGTTATTTTCGACAATTCTACTCTTTATAGGGTTTAGAGTTGGACGTCCACGAACCTGTTTAAAGGTTTCGAACCCTACATTCCTTTTTCCTCTTTGATATTCTTTATATTCCAAGACTGCTTGTAGAAATTGTGAATTCCAATCACAAAAATCAGTTGGTTATAGCTGTTCTCATAAGCATCATGTCTTTGGACGGAAAGGATGTCAACATGATTGTTAAGCCATCAATCAAGGAAAAAGAAAAATCTTCAGTAATTCCGTTCTTGAAAAGAAAAAGGAGGAATACAAGAAATCCAAGGGCTGTCCCTTCTAACTCTCAGAAATTTTCCGTTGTTCTTGATGAGTTGAAGGAGGTAAGAAAGGAGATTCGTGATATAAAAGCTTGCGTTTTAAGATCTTTGGAAATTCAGAAAGCCCTGGTTCGACATCATCAGCCAAGACGGTTTGTTGATATTAACTCCTATCTTCACGAACCTTATGTACCAATGGCTGTTGACGACAAGGAGTTCGGGAATGATAAAGAATTTCTCAAAGATATTGTTTCCTAGTATGTCTTCTTTTTGGCTTGGAAGAATAACTAGTGCTTTGAATAGCGATGATTGTGACTACACATAGCTATCATTTTCATCTTCTTGTTTTTAGGTTTTTTGGTTTAAAATCCTAAAACTATTTGGAGGATGATGTTTTGCAATATTTTTGATTTTTTTATATTGCAACTTGTGATGGGATATTTTTGTTTACGTCCGTGAACTTTGTTGTCCCATATTTTGTCAAAAGTAAAAAGTCGTTCATGATCGATATTCATGTATTGGTTTAAGAATGAATAGACTTTTGACATATACAAAACTTAAGCCTATATTGTCAACCCTTGACGGAAGATAGGTTAAAATATTTTGTATCCAAGGATTATTGCTATTGCATATGCTTGTGCAAAAGAATGAATCCTTGTGTATTCCACGGTATAGATCTTCATTGATCCATCTTTTTGTATTATCGTAAGGCTCCGTGATGTGTCTTATGTTGAGAACGATACAACTAAGTTGATTATTCTTGATTAGATTGGTTGGTTGTTCCGTGAGGTACGTTATGTTGAGTATTTAGAACTAAATTAATCATCTCCTTGGTTATTTAGTTATTACTCCACAAGTTCCCTTGTGTTGAGTACATGAATGGTGGGCCCGGGAAAGCGTATGAAATTGAAGCGAAATGAAACGGGCCTACAGTAATACCGCAAGTGCACGGTCGTCAGATGTAGCTCGTGCAAGTACGGGTCGATCCACAGAGACTGGGGGTGTTTTGTAGTTTCTAGCTATTTTGGGCTCTAAAATTGCTATTGTTGGGCTTTGGGTACCAATGGATTTTGGTAACCAATGGGTTATGATTGTGCTTTGGGCCTTTGAATACTCTTGGAATGAATTGGGGTGTTGTCTTAATGAAATGAACTGAGCTTGGGCTCAGTTGGTTTTGTAGTGCACTAGGCTTTGGTTTTGAATTTGGGCTTGGGCTTAGTGTAGTGAACTGAGCCCTGGATCTCTAAACTTGATTCTGGACCTTTGCAAGTGCGTTGGGCTTTGAGTTCACAGTGGACTGGACTTAACCTTTTTGGGTTTCTGAGTGATTTGAACTTTTTGGTGTAAACTTGAGCTGTGCCTGTTTGAGCTAACAGTTTGGGCCTTAGCTTGAGCTAGGCTTTTGAGCTTTAAACAGATTACAATGGGCTTTTGTAAAACAAGGTAATGAATGCAGTAACAAGAACAGGAGAAACAAATGAGAAGAAAGAGCAAATAGTGGCAGTGAAGCTGTGATATTTACAAAGCAATGAAGATGGTAGTGAAATAATGAGACAATGGATGATAAAACAATAAACACAAGAAAACAGATACAAATACAAAACACAAAACAGGTGACAGTGACAGTGGAGAGTGATAGTGAAGAAAAGCAAAGGAAATGGTGAAAATGGCAGTGAAGATGGCAATGGAAATGAAGCAAAGAGAAAGAACCAAGGCCTAAGCCAAGGGCAATGGCAGGCAGTGCACTGATTTCAGTGCACAACAAGATGTGAAGTGCAAAAGCTAAATAAAACAGCAAGGAAAACTCAACTGAGCAAAAAGAATAACAGAATTAGAGTTGCAAGTGACTGTAAAAACAGATTGTGGGCTAAGCTAAGGCTTTGAATCCACCCTTGTGTCCTAGCCAAGCAATGTGATCCTAGGTTGAATTGAACATCCTATGCATACATCTAGAATGGGAGGAAAATCAGCTTGCTCACTGATATGCCCCTAGTATTGACTGTCTTTTGACAGCACAGTCAATCACAGGCATACCAGAGCACTAATTTCTTCCCATTGCACAAGCAAAACAGGCACTAAGGCTTCTAACCTAACATTCCACTACCTAACAGTCCACTAAAGCTTCATCTGAGCCTCAGCTAGTGAGACTTAGCTCATGACTAACATGCTAACACTAACATACATCATACAAGATAATTGAAACATGAATTCAAAAATTGAACATAAACATAACATGAACATTACACAGTGAATACCAAGAATAGAACATAAACAGAACAGCAAAGTTCTGGACACTGGCTAGTCCAGCATAAGCCAATTTCACACCCACAGTCCCCTTTTTATACCCAGACACCCAAATTAGGGTTTACAGAAAAATTCCCCCAAATCCCCAAATTGAACAGTGACAAAATTAGGGTTTATCACCTAATTCGACTAATTTAATCATACCCATGTTGCCACTGTTCTTCCTCATGCTCTCCCTAGCAGTAATTAGGGTTTTCTCGAAAATCCCCAAATTAACTGAAATTAAGGTTTGGGTTTTTTTTTTACCTTGATGTGACAAATCTCCTCAATTAGCATCGACCCATGTCTTCTCTGCTTCTCCTGGTGCCTTTCCCATACCTTGATTTCTTCTCTAGGTCACCTACTTCATCAACCTCTCACGCTTAGGGTTTCAGGGAAGAAACGTGAGAGATTGAGGGAATAGGGGGCTAGATAGTTAGGGGGTGATGATGGGTTGGTAGTTTAGGGATGATGTGAGACAGGTAGAGGTGGTGATGGAGTCAGAGCAGGTGGAGAAGGTGGTGGTGGTTCTGCAACTGTCGGGGTAGGGGAGAAAGAGGAGAAGTCGATGGAGAAGAAGGAGGGGGCGTTTGGTTAGGGTATAGGTATAGGATACTATTGTGTTGAGCAGGTGTAGAGGATTTTGATGTTTCGCGAAGATGAACCGTAGGATTATAGGATGATGGAATGATCCAACGGCGCGATGGAAATGGATGAGGGGAGACCGTTGGATGACGAGATACATCAAAACTGACGGCGAAGATCGAGGTTAGGTGTTGTAGTGTTAAGCGGAAGTATCGAGATTTGATGCGCAGGCAAAGAAGCGACCGTAGGATCTAAATGTGATCTAATCTGAAGGCTTGGAATCTAGGTACTATGGTGTTTTGCAGGGACTTCAGATTTTGATGAACGATGAAGAAGCGACCATTGGATGATGAGACGGATCCGATCTAACGGCTGAGAATGGAGGCGGGTATGGATATAGAAAATGGGTTTGGGTAAGGGTTTTGGGCCTTGGGTATGCCAAGCCCATATCTTCTTTAAGAACAATTCTTCCTTCTTGAGCCCATTCCTAGCTTTTTGGACGTGCGCTCCATTCTTTGCGTCTTCCTTGCGTAATTTCTTCCGGCTTTTCACTACTTTTATGCTCCGCAAATCATCCAGACTTTATTTGGTACCTAAAAATGCAAAATTAATTAAGAAAAATATTTATTCTTGAAAACAATGAAAATACAGAATATGGGATAAAATGTAGAATTAATGCACAAAAGATGAGTTAAATGCCAAGAAAAATATATAGAAATATGCACTTTTTAGCACTCATCAATGAACGATTAAGCCAATCACTCTCTTGTATGATTAACTTAGTCGTTGCTCCGTAAGTTTACTTATGTTGAGCACAATGAATTAAATTGATCACTTTTGTGGTTAATTTGATTATGTATTCCGATTGAATTATTCATGGGTTTACTTATGAATAATTTGATTGAGTGTTGGATATAAAAATCATTCTCATGGTTTAGGTGTCCAATAAAATCCTTCGTTTCTCTTGAAATTAAGGTCGCTCGTTGTTGTTCCCTTGGGAATGACATCTAATGGGGGAGAGTTCTTTTGAACTTGTGCTTAATGGTCATATCTTGAGGGGTGTGCGGCTGTGGAATTTTAGAGGGGTTATCTTGTATCTTTAAACTCCTTGATGAATGTTGTTAGCTTCGGCTATATGATTGCATCTAAAGAAGATGATGTGTGTTTCTTTCTCTCAGTCATGAAATGTCTCTTATGGAAATTTCATTATGATCCGGTTCTTGTACCTTTGCCAATTTTATTGAAAAAAAGGGGGAGAATTAATATGTAGTTCACACTACAAATACATATGGTTTTCGGATCATTGTGTAAGGGGGAGTGGTTTTCATGTGAGATGGAGTATTGACTAAGGGGAGTGATACATATCACCATAGTATTATTGTTAAAGTTGTGATACAATTGGACTTTGACAGTGTATATTAATACTATGACATTGTATAACAATGATCGAGACCGATGCTTTCCCATTGTTATAGTTACGGATCTTCAACAACGGTGATGCTAAACTTACAACCTTTGGGATCATTGGAGTACTTGGAAGTGACGAAGATTTCGAGGAATGTTGAAGATTAGACATGTGGAATAGGAGCTATTAAAGTTTCATTATCTTTTTTGTATTCCATATGTATTGATAGTTTTGTCACTAAAATTGACAAAGGGGGATATTGTTAGAGCACTGCTCGGTCAAACTCGCATGCGTTGCTATCTCAAGCATGTTTGTCAATGTTAGTGATCAAAACTATAAGTCTTGATTTCTTGATTTCAATCGGTTCTACCAATCACTAGGATCGGTTATACCTTAATATGGATTACTTGTGATCGGACACACAAGTTACCAGGACCGGTTACATCAGTTACCAGGATCTGTTACATCAATTACCAGGACCGATTACCATATACTCATGGTATTGCTTGTGATCAGTCACACCAGTCACTAGGATCGGTTACACCAATTACCAGGATCGATTACACCAATTACTAGGACTGGTTACACCAATTACAAGGATCGATTACACAACTCTTTCGTGATCATTCACACCAATTATTAGGATCGGTCACACCAATTACAAATATCGATCATACCATCTCAGGTGATTACTTAGGATCGGTTACACTAATTAATAAAACTAGTCATACCAAATCATAAATCAAGTATTGTGATTAGTTATACCAAGATACATAACAAGTTATGATCGGTTCTACTAACTCACACATATTGGTAATCCAAAGATATGCAATGAATAACAATACCAATAAGCCTAGCGATTTCCCTTTCGATTCATAAAACAAGTTCATGAATGTACTTCCTTTAAACAAAGGTAAACATTATTCCCTAGGATGAAATCTTCACCTTTATCCATACACATAATCACAATAGCATTCATACGATTATGTCGATGTCATATCTACGAAGTTCAAAAGATAAGCGTTATACTTCATAGTCTAATTCCTTAATACTATGATCATATGATCATGTCTCACTACTAGAGTAAAATATTCATTCACAGCTTCGCAGTTATGTTTTCAATATAGCACGACTTGAAAGATACGTTAGGAATGAAAAGTTCAAGTCAATATTACTAACCTCAAGAGGAAGGATGATGTCGTCGTTGTAGCTCGTTACTTGTTCATGTTCTTCAGGTCTTCGAGTAATACTTGTATGTCTCATATTTCAAGACTTTATAGGCTAACCTATACAAAGTTTTCTTTAGTACATAATGAAAAAGCGGGGGTACAACAAGCACACCCAATATTTCGCTTAGCAATCTGTATGAAAAAACTCCAATATACTTTTAAGAGAATCAACAAGACTCAATCTATAAAAAGTATATCAAAGAGTTATATCTCTCTTTCTCGATTCAATCCTTACTCAAGCAAATAGAAATCTGAGAGTCTAATTGAATACAAGAGACATCACTTGAACGGTACCAAAGACCAATGTTCAAGGATAAATCAATTTCAATCAACAACCAAAGGTCGGATTTCCAATTGATTGATTCAAACGCACAACCTGTGATATTTCAATTATATGACAAAATATAATGCGGAATAGAAATAACACAGACACCAGAATTTTGTTAACGAGGAAACCGCAAATGCAGAAAAACCCAGGGACCTAGTCCAGATTGAACACACACTGTATTAAGCCGCTACAGACACTAGCCTACTCCAAACTAACTTCGGTATGGACTGTAGTTGAACCCCAATCAATCTCACACTGATTCAAGGTACAGTTGCGCTCCTTACGTCTCTGATCCCAGCAGGATACTACGCACTTGATTCCCTTAGATGATATCACCCACAACTAAGAGTTTCTACGATCCAAAGTCGAAGACTTGAATTAAAAAAATTGTATCACACAGAAAAGTCTACAGAATAGATAAATCTGTCTCCCACAGAAATACCTACGAGTTTTGTTCCGTCTTTTGATAAATCAAGGTGAATAGGAACCAATTGATAACCCGGACTTATATTCCCGAAGAACAACCTAGTATTATCAATCACCTCACAATAATCTTAATCGACGCGGCGAAAGAAGATATTGTGGAATCACACTACTTTTCTATCTTGCCTATTGGAGATATAAATCTCAAGCCAATCGTTACGATTGTACTCAAAACGATAGAATCAGCAAGATCAGATCATACAACTACGAGAAAGTAGTATCGGTCTGGCTTCACAATCCCAATGAAGTCTTTAAGACGTTAACCTGGTTTACAAGAAGAAATCTAAGGTTAAAGGAGAATCTACTCTAGATAATACAACTAGTATCACACAGGAGGTGTGGGGATTAGGTTTCCCAGTTGCTAGAGTTCTCCCTTATATAATCTTTCAAATCAGGGTTTGCAACCAATGTTAGCTTGGTAACAAAGCATTCAATATTCACCATTAGATGAAAACCTGATTAGATTCAAGCTAATATCTTCCAACCGTTAGATCGAAAACTTAGCTTGTTATACACAAATGAAATGTACTATTTTGGGTTTATGTAACCGTACCCAAACATGAACATTTGTTGGTTCAACAATAGTTAACCAATGGTTATCCATATGAGCACTTTCATATCAACCATGTTCTTCTTCACCATAACTAGTTCAAATGATTCAAATGAACTAGTTAGAGAGTTGTTCAATTGCAAGGAAATCTTATGTAACAACACAAGACACAATCGAAGCAAAAACGATTTGATTCACTCGAATCGGTTCATGAACTATATAGCCACGGTTTGCATTTAGCATTCCTTAGTTAATATAAATAAGTTCACAAACAATCGTCTTTAGATATAACCAGCTTAAGTTCGCAGACTTAGTTCGCGAACTTAAGTTCCCGGAAGGAGTTCTCAAACTCCAGTAGATTTTCTCGGGTCGAGAACTTCCGCTAGTTCGCGGACTGAGTTCACGGCTCTTGTTCCCGTTTTCTTGATCAACAAAGTTCGCAAACTTTGGTTCAAGGAAAAAGGACTTATACATATATGTGTTGCCACACAATGCTTATATCCATCATTGGTTATTTAATCTAAACTCTCATTTCAACCATTGAAACATTCTTAGAGGACATTTCTTCAAAGTAAGCAATTTTCAAGGTGATTGAAACGTGTCATGACTTTCGTCACTAGGTAAAGATGAACTTGGCCAAAGCAAAAGCTTACCAACACATATTTCGAGAAATAGATAGGCGATATAAACTTGGCTCAAAATAGCAAATGTGTATAATCAAAGTCTATATAGCAAAATGACTTTTGTCTCAAAATAGAAGATAGAGTAGATAGACTTTTGAGTGATAGATAAGTTCAAGTCTCCACATACCTTTTAATCGATGAAGATCCACCAGTTCCTTGAGTAGTCTTTTGTCTTGTATGATGATTGCCATGGAGTTCTTGAGCTCAACTACACTTTCTATCCTAGTCCAAGACTAGAAATCAAGACTTATAGTTTTGATCACTAACATTGACAAACATTCTTGAGATAGCAACGCATGCGAGTTCGACCGAGCAATGCTCTAACAATCTCCCCTTTTGTCAATTTTAGTGATAAAACTATCAATACATATGGAATACAAAAATAAATGAATTAACTTTTGTAGCTCCTATTCCACATGCCTAATCTTCAATATTACTCGAAATCTTCGTTACTTCCAAGTACTCCAATGATCCCAAAGGTTGTAAGTTCAGCATCATCGTTGTTGAAAATCCGTAGCTATAACAACGAGAAAACAATAGTTCTCAATCATTGTTATACAGTGTCATAGTATCATAATATAGTATCAAAGTTCAATTGTATCACAACTTCGACAACAATACTATGGTGATATGTATCACTCCCCCTTAGTCAATAGTCCATCTCACATGGAAACCACTCCCCCTTACATAATGATCCGAAAACCATATATATTTGTAGTGTGAACTACATATTAATTCTCCCCCTTTTTGACAATAAAATTGGCAAAGGTACGAAAACGGGATCCCAATGAAATTTCCAAAAGAGACATTTCATGACCAAAAGAAAGCACATATCATCTTATTTAGATGCAACCATATAGCCGAAGCTAAATGCATTCATCAAGGAGTTTTATAAAGATACAAGATAACCCCTATAATATTCCACAGCCGCACTCCCCACAAAGATTTGGCAATTAAACACAAGTTCAATTAAGAACTCTCCCCCATAATATGTCATTCCCAAAGGAACAACAAGAGGGACCTTAATTTCAAAAGAAAAGAAGAATTTCTTTGGACGTAACAAATCACATACAAGTATGAATTTGAATCTAAAATACTCAATTAAATTAACCACAAGAAAACCAATGATTAATTTAATCGGAAATGCTCAACATAAGTGAACTTATGAAGACTCAAAAATACTCAATTAGATTAATCACAAGATAACCCATAATTAATCTAATCGGAATACACAACCAAATTAATCACAAAAAGTAATCAATTTAATTGGTCATGCTCGACATAAGAAAACTTACGGAGCAACAACTAAATAACCAAGCGAGGATGATTAATTTAGTTGATCATGCTCAACATAAAATACCTCACGGATCAACAACTAAGCTAAGAATAACTCAGTCGATTGTGCTCAACATAAGACACTTTATGGAACAACACAGTATATGCACAAAAATTGTAGACCGGAGGTCGACCAAATACTGTGGAATATTCAAGGATTCATTCTATTTTCCATCACCATTTACACAATGACATACAATAGACATAATCCTTGCAAACAAAAGATTTTAACCTATCTTCCATCAATAATTGACATAATAGGCTTAACTTTTGTAATTTGTCAAAAGTCCATTCCTTCTTTTATCAACACATGCATATTGACATATAAAGGACTTAACTTTTGACAAGGTATGTGACAATCATAGTTCACGGATGCAAACACACATACAACATATAAAACCATAAAGATTAATACTGCAAAAATCAATCTTTGTCCTTAGAAGGTAGAGTCAATCTTTTTCGCATGGATTTACACCAAGAGTGGTTACCAAAAGCGTATAAAACATTTTCTTAACAAATAAGAACATACAAAGTAATTAAAGACCATGCATCATAGTTCACATAAGATGATTGTGAACATTCAAGAATCCCATAACAATGCGTATTACTGCCCATATTTGAATTTCCTTCTTTGTGATTCACCAACATCATTCTTGTAAAATCTACAAATGATCTTAGAAGAGAATTACTCCAAGAATTCAAGTGCCCAAGTCCAGTAGAACAAGTGCGACGAAACGGAGCAAAACACTCAAAAACAAGAGACAGGAAAAATACCAATATTAACTCATCCAAATTCAAGGTTTCTCATCTCCATTTTGAAGAGAATTCAAAGAGGAAGAGAATACAAAAAGAATGAGCTCAATCCGAGTTCGGACGAAGAAGATACTGCCAAAAAACGTTTACCGAATATCGACGTCTACAGGCAAGTATGCATACGGGTTTGCAAACGAATTTTCATGACCTGGAGCAGTTTGCATACGGGTATGCGTACTTAAACCCCTGGATTTTGATTTTAAATGATGTTATGCATAGTGGTAGGTGTACGATGAAGTCCAAACATCCCGAACTATTATTTTCAAACCTAAACGTTTAAGAACCTTAAACACAGATCAAGTTAGGTTGAAATGAACAATAAGCAAGGTACATAGATCATCATAAAACTTGCTCAAGTTTAGAGACATACCTTTTTAGAAGAATCCGATTGAATTCTACAGCGTTATCAAACATTTAAAATCATACCCAACTTAATATGTGTGCCCCAATTCTTGTGCTTCCCTCACCGTTTTCATAACATGACATTTCTAGGTGAGCATGCACTTTCAACACAATCAAGTTGTGTTGAGGTGAACAACGTCTTTCTCACCATGGAACCAAGAAAGAGTTTCTTTCCAGCAACTCTTACTTCTTGTAGTGTTGAGAAACACCCAAGGAACTGTTTTTATAAGTCTATCAAAGAACTTCAGAGAACCCAAAAAGATTTGTGTTTCTGATTTCTTGTTTTCCAACTTATAAAAACACAGTTTTTGCAGATAGTTTTTAGTACTGCGAAGGGAAACTCTTTTGATAAAAAAGAGACGTTCTAGATTCTTCATAAAAGAAGACAATACTACTATCTTGATAGGAAGTATCAGGAATTGAGCAATGAATCGATTCATGCTTTGAAGTGATATACTCAGATGACTGAGATTTAAACTCCTCTTGTAATTCATTTAGTTTGTTACAATTAAATGAATTACGCAGAGGAGGAGCATTTCTCTCACTGATTAGTAAACAAATGTCGACTTCAACATGAATATTATTCCCCATAACTTGATTTAGCTTGTCAAAAGATTCTTGTTCTTTCTGGAGGTATAACTCAACATCAAGAGATAAGATTTCAAGTTTCTTTTCAAGCCCTGAAAAAGCTTCAAGGGATTTTAAACCTGGTGGAGGTTTAGATATAATTTCTTCTACAGATTTTATCAAACCAGTCATGGAAGAGAACTCTGGAATCCCTGGATCTGGTGGTGCATTTATTGAGATAGCACTATTGTCCATATCAGATCGCTATAAACACACACTTATGAGGTCTTTAATGTGTTTTCCCGCTCTGATACCAATTGAAAAAGCGGGGGTACAACAACCACACCCGATATTTCTCTTAGCAATCTGTATGGACAAACTCCAATATACTTTTAAGAGAATCAACAAGACTCAATCTATAAAAAGTATATCAAAGAGTTATCTCTCTCTTTATCGATTCAATCCTTACTCAAGCAAATAGAAATCTGCGAGGCTAATTGAATACAGGAGACATCACTTGAACGGTACCAAAGACCGATGTTCAAGGATCAATCAATTTCAATCAACAACCAAAGGTCAGATTTCCAATTGATTGATTCAAACACACAACCTGTGATATTTCAATTATATAACAAAATATAATGTGGAATAGAAATAACACAGACACCAGAATTTTTTTAACGAGGAAAACGCAAATGCAGAAATACCCCGGGACCTAGTCCAGATTGAACACACACTGTATTAAGCCGCTACATACACTAGCCTACTACAAACTAACTTCGGCATGGACTGTAGTTGAACCCCAATCAATCTCACACTGATTCAAGGAACAGTTGCGCTCCTTACGTCTCTGATCCCAGCAGGATATTACGCACTTGATTCCCTTAGCTGATCTCACCCACAACTAAGAGTTGTTACGACCCAAAGTCGAAGACTTTAATAAACAAATTTGTATCACATAGAAAAGTATACAGAATAGATAAATCTGTCTCCCAAAGAAATACCTATGAGTTTTGTTCTGTCTTTGGATAAATCAAGGTGAACATGAACCAATTTATAACCCGAACTTATATTCCCGAATAACAGCCTAGTATTATCAATCACCTCACAATAATCTTAATCGACGCGAAAAAAGAAGATATTGTGGAATCACAAATGATGAGACGAAGATGTTTGTGACTACTTTTTTATCTTTCCTATCGAAGATATAAATCTCAAGCCAATCGTTACGATTGTACTCAAAACGATAGAATCAGCAAGATCAGGTCACACAACTACGAGAAAGTAGTATCGGTCTGGCTTCATAATCCCAATGAAGTCTTTAAGTCGTTAACCTGGTTTACAAGAAGAAACCTAAGGTTAAAGGAGAATCGACTCTAGCTAATACAACTAGTATCACAGAGGAGGTGTGGGTGATATAGTCTTTCAAATCAGGGTTTGTAATCAATGTTAGCTTGGTAAAAAAGCATTCAATATTCACCATTAGATGAAAACCTGATTAGATTCAAGCTAATATCTTTCAACCTTTAGATCGAAAACTTAGCTTGTTATACACAAATGAAATGTACTATTTTGGGTTTATGTAACCGTACCCAAACATGAACATTTGTTGGTTCAACAATAGTTAACCAATGGTTAGCCATATGAGCACTTTCATATCAACCATGTTCTTCTTCACCATAACTAGTTAAAATGACTCAAATGAACTAGTTAGAGAGTGGTTCAATTGCAAGGAAATCTTATGTAACTACAGAAGACACAATCGAAGCAAAAACGATTTGATTCACTCGAATCGGTTCATGAATTATATAGCCACGGTTTGCGTTTAGCATTCCTTATTTAATATAAATAAGTTCACAAACAATCGTCTTTAAATATAACCAGCTTAAGTTCGCAGACTTAGTTAGCGGACTTAAGTTCCCGGAAAGAGTTCTCAAACTCCAGCAAATTTTTTCGGGTCGAGAACTTCCGCCAGTTCGCGGACTGAGTTCACGTATCTTGTTCCGGTTTTCTTGATCAACAAAGTTCGCAAACTTCGGTTCAAGGAAAAAGGACTTATACATATATGTGTTGCCACAAAATGCTTATATCTATCATTGGTTATTTAATCTAAACTCTCATTTCAACCATTGAAACATTCTTAGAGGACATTTCGTCAAAGTAAGCAATTTTCAAGGTGATTGAAACGTGTCATGACTTTCATCACTAGGTAAAGATGAACTTGGCCAAAGCAAAAGCTTACTAACACATATTTCGAGAAATAGATAGGTGAGATAAACTCGGCTCGAAATAGCAATGTGTACAATCAAATAAAATATAGCAAAACGACTTTTGTCTCAAAATAGGAGATAGAGTAGATAGAATTTTGAGTGATAGATAAGTTCAAGTCTCCACATACCTTTTAGTCGATGATGATCCACCAGTTCCTTGAGTAGTCTTTCGTCTTGTATAATGATTGCCATGTAGTTCTTGAGCTCAACTACACTTTCTATCCTAGTCCAAGACTTATCTATAGTAGACTAGAAATCAAGACTTATAGTTTTGATCACTAACATTGACAAACATGATTGAGATATCAACGCATGCGAGTTCGACTGAGCAATGCTCTAACACATAATCAAGCGACTCTTTGATGAGTTTTGATTCACTAAAATATGACAACCAAACTTGACATACCAACGCTTGGTGGGTTCAACCGAGCTATGCTCTAACAATAAAAGAGCAGCAGCTATTGGAATCGTGCATCAACAGTATGATCCTTGTATATCGCGCCTTACTCGAAAACTTACGTTTCCAAACTTTCTCGGAATTGCACGAAGCGGCCAAACGATCAGCCACCACCGCCCCGACATTGGTTGAAAGAACAAGGACAGTTAATGACGAAATCCGTGGCACCAGAGGAAATATGCGTTTAATAAACAAACAATACTCAGTTCAACCCTCTATCGGGGCTGTCACTAATGAATAACCGAAGAGAAAAGCCGCACCTCAACAAGCTCCTCGAGCAAATCGTGTTTCGTCTGCCCCAGCACCCGCCCAGAATCCAACGCCACCCGCACAGGGTCCTCAAACTCGACATCAACCAGGAAAATAGGATTCGGCATTTCCTGATTTTCCCTGCTCAATGGAAGAGGTTCTCGAATTACTATAGGTCTGGATACAAGATGGAGCTATCAAATTACCTCACGTGCGACTCCCTCCCATTGATGAATACATGACAGGTCCAAATTATTGCTTCTTCCACGGGTTCGTCAATCACCCTACTCGCGAACGTAATGGGCTGAAGCATATCTTTAAGTAAAAGATAGAATCAAAAGAATTTCACTTGGGGACTGAAGGCATTCACAGAGATCCCCTCCCTTTCAGAAATTTCATTATTTCCGAAGAATTCGTTGACCAGATGGTTCATAGTTTAATGGAACGTATGTGTGAAGTTCTTTATCTTTCAAAGGGCCATCGTAGGGATATCTTCACATCCCTCAATCGATTTATCTCTGGTAAGAACCTTCTTTTTGCCGAAACGGGAATTATTCCGTACAAGCCTGCCCCCCAGATCGAGATTCAGAGTAACAAGAAACCAAACTGGGAGTGGGGACTCCTCATGAAAGCTCACATCAGGCAGATTGAATTCAAAGAAACGCTTATCGATGCCGGATCGGATGTCAACATCTTTTCTGTCAAAGCTTTACGGGCTGCAGGAATTTCTAGACACGAAGCTATACGCGCACCTGTCATGATTCAAGATCCCGAAGGAAGGTCCAGAAATGCTTATGTCCGTGTCACCTTCAAGGTGAACATAGGGAATGTCGAGACAGATGCTACATTTCAAATCATTACGGAAAATTTGAGTTACGATATGGTCCTTGGCCGTCCATGGATCCACCCCAGTAAAACAAAGTTTAACACACCCCTGCCGCAGAAATCATCATTGAAAGACCCGCCTAGAGATGCTGGACAATCGAAAGACCATGTTGAATATTTACCTTCGGAGGAAGCTAAACTCGATCCGGTAACAATGCTTGAGTAAGTCCTATTCCACAGATCTTGTCGAAAACAACTGTCTCGCAACTTGTCAAGACTTGGGGACTTGACACGGCTATCAATCCCATGTTGACTCGTAGATGCGAATGGGAGACTGATTCTTATCAAAAGTTTATTAGATGTCTAGGAGTTGTCTCTGCTGGAGGTAAAGGAATTGGAAACCTAATCATCCTGAAGACATGCCCATCTTATATACCAGTTAGTGACATAGTTGAGAAAATAACCACTTCTCCTGCAGAAAAACCTTACCTGGTCACGAAAGCCATATTAGAAGGATATTACAAGCTCATCAACACTGAAACACCCGCGGGGGTAGTCATACATAGAAAATGGCTTAAGGATATCACAGCTTAAGACATTTTCACCACTTTTGTCTCAATTTCCCTGTTTTCAGTAATATTAGTATTTCCTTTAAAATGTTTGCAATATTTTACACTCATGATTAGGATTTAAAACTTTACTTAATCAAAAGTATCCATTTCATTTCATCATAAAATCCTTTTTGTTAGAGCACTGCTCGGTCGAACTCCCTAGCGTTGCTATCTCAAGCTTGTTTGTCAAGTTTAGTGATCAAAACTATAAGTCTTGATTTCTAGTCTACTTATAGTAATGTCTCGGACTAGGATAGAATCTATAGTTGAGCTTTAGACTTCACGGCGTTCATCGATTGAAGACGAAGAACTACTAAGGAGAGCTTGTGGAACTTCATCAACAAAAAGTATGAGGAGACTGAAACTCATCTATCACTCAGAAAGTCTATTCCTATTATATCTCCCTTCTTGAGACAAAAGTCGTATTACCATATAGTACTCGATTCTACGCATTTGATATTTTGAGCTGAGTTTAACTCGCTTACATATTTCTCGAAATATGTGTTGGTAAGCTTTCGCTTTAACCAAGTTCATCTTATATTATTGACGGAAGTCAAAATATGATCATATGAAAATCGCCTGGTAACATCTTACATGATTTGTGTGATACAATCATTTGATGTAGATTCATAATGTTTCGTATTGATTATTTCAATAGCTTGAAAATCGCTTGGATGCTAATAGTTAGTGAAAACAACTATTGTCATCTTCTAAGAAAGTTTCAATGATTGAAATAGAGTTTAGAAAACTTAACCATAATTGGATTATAGACATAATATACGTACTTGCATATATGTTGATCCCAGACCGGTATAATATGCATACCCGTATGCATACTGGGAAGGTCAGGTAAAGTCCAGGAGCCTTGGTATGCGTACCCGTACGCATACTGGCGAACTCAGTTGAAGTCCGGGAACTTTTGTATGCGTACCCGTAGGCGTACTAATTCAACTGTTGTTTTGGATGTGTGATAGTATGCGTACCCGTTTGCATACTGTCGGACACAATCCAAGTCCGGCTACTTAAGTATGCGTACCCGTTTGCATACTTGAGTGGGTTAAGTTCTAGGATCGGTTTGTTCATGAACTAATACGTTTATATAATAAGGAATGCAATCTTTTGAAAACCGTGACTATAATGTTTATGACTTGATTCGAGTGAATCAAAATCGATTTTGCTTAAATTGTGTCTTGTATACATCTATGAGAATATAAATAATTGAACAACTATATAACTAGTTTCATTTGAGTCATTTGAACTAGTTATGGTTAAGATGAATATGGTTGATATGAAAGTGTTCATATAGCTAACTTCGATTAACCATTGTTGAGCCAACAAGGTTCACACGTTTAGGTACGGTTACTCATATATAAATGAAGTCACTTTTCATTTGTGTGTAACAAGCTAAGTTCGATCTAACGGTTGAAAGATATTAGCTTGAGTCTAATCAGGTTTTCATCTAACGGTGAATATTGAATGCTTTGTTGCCAAGGTAGCATTGATTGCAAACCCTGATTTTGAAGATTATATAAAGGAGAACTCTAGCAACTGGGAAACCTAATCCCCACACATCCTGTGTGATAGTAGTTGTGACTAGAGTCGATTATCCTTTAACCTTAGGTTTTCCACGAAACCCTGTAGGTTAACGACTTAAAGACTTCATTGGGATTGTGAAGCCAAACCCAACTATTTTCTCTGTAGTTGCGTGTTCTGATCTTGCCATGTTCTATCGTATTGAGTACTTTCTTCTCTAAGATTTCTCGAGATTGATTCTCCGATAGGCAAGATAAAAAGTAGTCACAAACATCTTCGTCTCATCGTTTATGATTCCACAATATCTTGTTTCGCTACCATACAATTAAGATTATTGTGAGGTGATTAATATTTCTAGGTTGTTCTTCAGGAATATAAGTCCGGTATATCAATTGGTTCCTGTTCACCTTGACTTATCAAAAGACGGAATAAAACTCATAGGTTTATCTGTGGGAGATAGATTTATCTATTCTATATACTTTTTCGTGTGAGACAGATTGGTTTATCAAGTCTTCGACTTTGGGTCGTAGCAACTCTTAGTTGTGGGTGAGATCAGCTAAGGGAATCAAGTGCGCAGAATCCGGCGTGGTTCTAGAGGCGTAAGGAACGCGACTGTACCTTGATCAATGTGAGATTGGTTAGGTCTCAACTACATTCCAGTCTGAAGTTCATTGGTAGTAGTTTAGTGTCTGTAGCGGCTTAATACAGTGTGGTGTTCAAATCTGGACTAAGTCCCGGGGTTTTCTGCATTTGCGGTTTCCTCGTTCACAAAACTTCTGGTGTTTGTGTTATTTCTTTTCCGCATTATGTTTGGTTATATAATTAAAATATCACAGGTTTTGCGTTAAGTTCAATCAATTCTTGAATCCGGCCTTTGGGTTGTTGATTGATTTGATTGACACTTGGATATTGGTTTGTGATATCTTCCAAGTTATTTCTCTTATTCAATCGGGCTCGCAAATTCCTATTTGTTTGAATGCGGAATGAATTGAGAAATTGAGATATAACTCTTTGATATACTTTTCTTAAGATTGAGTTTGACTGTCTAGTTGATTCTCTTGAAAGTATATTGGAGTTAGTCCATATAGATTGCTAAAAGAAATATTGGGTGTGGTTGTTAGACCCACGCTTTTTCAATTGGTATCAGAGCAGGCAAACACGTTTAGGACCTTATAAGTATTTGCTTGTAGTGATCTGATTCTATGGGCAGTAGCGTTATCTCTGATAAACGCATCACCAGAGAAAAAAGTTATGTTTCTTTAAAATCTATTAAAGAGAAAGATTCGTCTATCTCGAATTTAGATGATATTATGTTCAAACGAAACATGATTGCATTGATACATGTTTTCCCGATTTCCTTTCGAATGAGTCTAACTTTGTTGAAGAAAGTAATGCAGCCAAAAAGAGTAGATTGATTCTAAATCTTGTTAGAATCCAGGCTGATGATTCAGTCGGTTGAAAAACAATGTCAATGCACTAATCGGTATAGTAAAAGTTCGTGACTCCAATTTAAAGGGTCTTAGCGAGGAAAACAGCAAAGCTTGCTCCTCACTCGAGGCAAAACTCAAAAAGGATGCCTTGGAAATTGAAAATATCTTGAGTAAACTCTCTATTCGAGGATGCTCTAAAGAGTCCACTATGCCAATCGCTTCTACCCCAACTGAAAATTTAGTTCCATTCGCTAAATCTCAATCCCTTCCGATTGGAAAAGATGTGCCTGTATCTTCCTCTAATCAGGGAATCTCCACATCACACGGAAGGAAGAAATCTCCCAACGATTGTGTTAAGTCTGTTCACTCTAATCACTCTGGTGATCAGAAAGTGTGTCTCTTTTGTGATTCAAAAGGACATGTTGAACAAATGAGTAAATCGAGGTTGAATGCCAATTCTATTGATCGATTTCAACACACCTTAGATTTAATTCTCAAAGGTGTAACTGACATTCGTATGTCTAAACTAAATGGTTTTAGTACTCACCCTGTGAATCCTACCAGGAAAGTCAGTTCGATTTGTTCCTCGATCATGCATGTAATAGTAATCTTAACATAATTCGTCCAAGAAGAGTTCAATCTTCTTCAGCTAAAAAGAGAGAGATATTGTTGTTCTTGATGCGAATAAGGTTTCAGAAGAAGGAATGAAAAATGGAGGTATGAAAGACAATCTAAATTTGTTAATTGAAGGATACAAAGAACTCATCAACAGGCTGTCGAATCCCTCTAGTCAAAATCCTTCAGGTAAGAATCCATATTATGCGTCGTATTTTGATGATAGTAAGTTTTATGATAACTTTTCGCATCAAAACGGTTTTCCTCCAAAGATTAATAAAAAGAGGGTTAACCAAAACAACATTCATTTAATGAGCTCAAGGCTCATACTTGTGCTAATTAATCACAAGGTTGAAATCTCACTCACAAGAAAAAAATCCTGGTTGAGTGAGATGTGATCAGGTATACTTAATGTCAAAATGGTTTCTGATTATCTAGATATTCTCTTATCGTTTTTAGCTGGGTCATCATTCACAGACATTTTTACACAAGTATTTGTATTTGATTTTATCACTATTCTTCTTCTTGAAGTTTTTAACGTGACACAAATGCTACTCTCATGCTCTAGTTTTGTCTTGTGAGAATATAAAAACTATTGAGCCGAGTTTTGTGAAAATATTCACTTAGAAAAATATTGCTTTCCAAGCAGTTTTCTTGGTTTGTATTTTTGTTTTTGTTTTCCACTCATGGGTCATGTTGTGTTCGTACGGGTACCCGTATTACTTGTCACGAATCAACTTTGGAAACCCTAAAAGTTATATTCCCTATGAAACCATTTAAATACCAAACCTATTGAGTCACGTATGCGTACTCTAGGTTATTATCGTTTTGTCAAGAATGTCTTCATCTTCCCAATCTGGAGGTTTTGCAAGAGGTTTTCTTGATAAAGGTATTGGTTTCGAGTCCAAAGGGAGGAAGAAAAGAACCCTCGTAGAAGATGATGATCAAAATCCTAAAGCCTCATACTACTATGCCTATACTCATCGGGACGTTGAGATTGAGGATATGGTTTCTGATGAAGTGGTTCATGATTTTTTTAAATACTTTGAGGAAGCAAAACTGCAACTCGTTGATACTATGAAGGGTCTTGATATGTTGAGAACTAATTTGAAAAGGTTAATTTAGACCTTGTTCTCATGAAGACACATGTTAAAGATCTTATCAATGAGGATATCTTCTCTGAAGAAGCAGTGGATATTTTAGATCACAAGCTCAAAGGACTCAAGACTCGTGGATATTCAGGAAGTGGTCTTTGATTTCTGTTCATGATCGGTTTTGTTGGTTTAGGAGTCTTTTTATTTTTGCTTGTTATTTTTCTTATTGTCTAGGAAACTTCTTATGAGAATTTATTCTAGTGTTTTAAGAAGGATAACTAGGGTTTGGAATAGCCATTATTGTGAGTACACATAGTTATTTCCAACGATTTTCATCTTGCAATGTTTTTATATTTATTTATTTAAATTCTAAAGTTTATTTGGAAGATGATTTTGCAGTATTAATCTTTATGGTTTCATATATTGCAACTTGTCATGGGATATGTGTGTTTGCGTCCGTGAACTATGATTATACCATACTTGTCAAAAGTTAAGTCTTTCATATGTCATTATTCAAATATTGATGGAAGATAGGATGAACTTTTGTTTACAAATATTAAGTCTATTATATGTCTCTATGCAAATATTGATGAAAAATGGAATAATTCTTTGAATATTCCGCAGTATTGGTCTTTGCCTGATCCACATCTTTGTGTAAATAATGTGCGGCTCCGTAAGTCTTCTTATGTGAGCATTTCTGATTAAATTAATCATGGGTTCTCTTGTGATTAATTTAATTCAGTATTTTGGAAACAAATTCATGTTTCATATAATTTTTTAATGTCCAAAGAAATCCTTCTTTTCTTGTGAAAGTAAGGTCGCTCTTGTTGTTCTTTCGGGAATGACATTTTATGGGGGAGAGTTCTTAATTGAACTTGTGCTTAATTGCCAAATCTTTGTGGGTAGTGCGGTTGTGGAATATTGTAGGAGTTATCTTGTATCTTTATAAACTCCTTGATGAATGCATTTAGTTTAGGTTGCATGATTGCATCTAAACAAAGTTGATATGTTGTTATCTTTTGGTCATGAAGTATCTCTATGGAAATTTCATTAGGATCCCATTAGTTTTCGTACCTTTTCCAATTTTATTGACAAAAGGGGGAGAATTAATGTGTATTTCACACTACAAATACATATGGTTTACGGATCATTATGTAAGGGGGAGTGGTTTTCATGTGAGATGAAGTATTGACTAAGGGGGGGTGATACATATCACCATAGTATTGTTGTCAAAGTTGTGATACAATTGGACTTTGATGTTGTGTAATAATACTATGACACTGTATAACAATGATTGGGAGCAACTGTTTTCTCATTGTTATAGATTCGGATCTTCAACAACTATGATGTTGAGTTGAATACATTTGGAATCATAGAGTACTTGGAAGTGACGAAGGTTCCGAGTAATGTTGAAGAACCAAGGAGATCAAGCATTTGGATAAGAATCTACAAAGTCTATTTATTTGGTAATTCATATATATTGATAGTTTTATCATTAAAATTGACAAAGTGGGAGATTGTTAGAGCACTGCTCGGTCGAACTCGCGAGCGTTGCTATCTCAAGCTTGTTTGTCAAGTTTAGTGAGCAAAACTATAAGTCTTGATTTCTAGTGTACTTATAGTAATGTCTCGGACTAGGATAGATTGTGTAGTTTAGCTTTAGACTTCACGGCGTTCATCGATTGAAGACGAAGAACTACTAAGGAGATCTTGTGGAACTTCATCAACAAAAGGTATGTGGAGACTGAAACTCATCTATCACTCTGAAAGTCTATTTCTACTCTATCTCTCTTCTTGAGACAAAAGTCGTATTACTATATAGTATTTGATTATATACATTTGATATTTCGAGCTGAGTTTAACTCGCTTACATATTTCTCGAAATATGTGTTAAGCTTTCGCTTTAACCAAGTTCATCTTATATTCTTGACGAAAGTCAAAAGATGATCATATGAAAATCGCCTGGTAACATCTTACATGATTTTTTTGATAGAATCATTTGATGTAGACTCGGAATGTTTCGTATTGATTATTTCAATAACTTGAAAATCGCTTTGATGCTAATAGTTTGTGAAAACAACTATTGTCATCCTCTAAGAAAGTTTCAATGATGGAAATAGAGTTTACAACACTTAACCATAATTGGATTATAGACATAGTATATGTACTTGCATATATATTGATCCCAGACCGGTATAATATGCATACCCGTATGCATACTGGGAAGGTCAGGTAAAGTCCAGGAGCCTTGGTATGCATACCCGTACGCGTACTGGCGAACTCAGTTGAAGTCCGGGAACTTTTGTATGTGTACCCGTAGGCTTACTAATTCAACTGTTGTTTTGGATGTGTCATAGTATGCGTACCCGTTCACATACTGTCGGACACAATCCAATTCCGGTTACTTAAGTATGCGTACCCATTTGCATACTTGAGTGGGTTAAGTTCTAGAATCGGTTTGTTCATGAACTAATACGTTTATATAATAAGGAATGCAATCTTTTGAAAACCGTGGCTATAATGTTCATGACTTGATTCGAGTGAATCAAAATTGATTTTGCTTCAATTGTGTCTTGTATACATCTATGAGAATATAAAAAATTGAACAACTCTATAACTAGTTTCATTTGAGTCATTTGAACTAGTTATGGGTAAGATGAATATGGTTGATATGAAAGTGTTCATATGGCTAACTTCGGTTAACTATTGTTAAGCCAACAAGGTGCACACGTTTAGGTACTGTTAGAGCATAGCTCGGTTGAACCCAACAAGCGTTGGTATGTCAAGTTTGGTTGTCAGATTTTAGTGAATCAAAACTCATTTAAAGAGTCGCTTGATTATTTACTACAGTCAACTTCGTATGGGTTAGCTAGAAAGTTACTAGGATATGAGACTTACAAATATTATGTGAAGACTTGATTGAATGTGAAGAAGTAAAGAGATACATCGACGATATCATCCTTCCTCTTGAGGTTAGTAATTTTGACTTCAACTGTTTCATTCCTCACGTATCTTTCAAGTCGTGCATATTGAAAACATAACTGCGAAGCTGTGAATGATTATACTCTAGTTAGACATAGTATTAAGGAATTACAATATGAAGTATAACGTCTATCTTTTGAAATTCGTATATAAGACATCGACATAGACGTATGAATGTTATTGTGATTATGTATCGGTATGGGTGAAGATTTCGTCCTAGGAAACAATGTTTTTGTTTATGGGTGAAAACTATTTCTGCTGGTTTTGGTAATTTGGGGTATGTGGATGAGAAATGAATCTAAACCCTAAACAAATGCACTGCACGGGAGTGCTTGTGATTCGAGAAATCAATCTGTACAACTCCGGCCTAAACCAAGAAATGGACGTTCCAGACTTTCTTCGGTCACAAAGTGAACGAGATGGGGTTGATCTTAGAGAGGGATGCGAAGAAGGTGTTGAGATCGTGGAGGTGTTGGATGTGTACGACTTGTATCAGAAAGCTGAACTGGCTTGCAGAATGTAAGCTATCAGTTCTGGTGTTTGGATACGGTTGTATCAACATTTTGTTTCTGTTGTCTTGTTATGGAAATAGGGAGGAGAACCTATTTATACAAGTCATTGAGCCTTACCCACGTCTCTCGTGGGAAGTGGAGAAAGTGGAGTGATGGAGTAGTGGAGTTGCGTGTGTTAGTTCCACACGATCAGTCTTGCCCACTTCTTTCATCATCACTAACCGTCCATGTCTTCCTGACACGTTCTTGTGATGGCGCGTTGTGCGCTGCACGCTGTAAACCGCCAGACCAATACCCCAGTATGTATCCCCCAGTTTGTGACATGATTAATGTCTCGAGTGTGTGGATCATGGGACCCACAGAAAGCATGTTATGCTAGGTTAAATAACTAAGTTATTTAGGAAGTCGATATTTATGAAATATCGTGTGCATTTCTATGCATGTGACGTATCGAATATATTCAACGTGTATGAAGCATAGCTGTTTTTAGGCTTAACGGAGTAAGTCGCGGGTTAAGAATAGCATCACGTCCAACCATATTCGAGTGATCGTTTGGAGGATGTATAGGTAAGCCCTGACTTGGACGATAACTCTGTATGGAAGAGTGGTGGATGGTGATTGTGGTGATACCTCACGGGTCGCCTAACTCCTGTCTTAGGCTTTCTGTCCAGGCTGGTGAGGTTGGACGGACGAGATGGCTTGCAACCCATATCTGTGACCGTCGGATTAGGGTTTAGGAGGTGCTCGAACACCAACCTTTAGCTTGGTCGAATCCAGGCATGGGACACGTTTTTGGCAGGGCCGATTGGACATGCGTGTAGACGGCATGCTTGTGTAGGTGTTTGTACCTCACTGTCCCATGGAGATGCGATCTAAGCCACTCAATTTTTCTGGCAAAGAGGAGCGCCTGAGATTGATTTGCGACAGAATCCCATGCCGCAAAGGAATTGAAGACCGCACGTCGTTCCTACTTCGGGAGCGCGTTTCGAGACGACCAACCATGGTCGGTCTTGGCCGATGAGTCAGGCGTGCAGTCGGCAGGCCAATGTACACATCCGCACCTCACTGTTCCGTGAAGATGTGATCTAAGCCACTCAATTTGTCTGACAAAGTTGAGTGGTCGAGATCGAATTGCAATTGAAAACGCGCAGTCATGCCTAGTTTGGGCGCACGAATCGAGACGACCAACCATAGTTGGTATTGACCGATTAGTCATGTATGTAAGCGGGCCCATGGTGATTGTGTTGACATGCTCTGGGCCCTTTGAATATACATCTACACCCTCCGTCTATACCTGCGAAGATGGATGGTTGAGACTGATTTGCGGCACATGTGATGTGTCGCAAACCCTAATTAGGGTTTCACGTCCACGCTGCTTTGGCTGGACGAATTGAAAAGCCACGCTTCTCCTTTGGGGAGGCCGACCATGTGGGTCCCATGTTGGGTCGGTGGTGAACGCGCCAATACCTGCCTGGTGGTTATGGGTCCGATCTAAGCCATCCAATCATGCCGGTGAAATTGGATGGTCGTGATCAATATGGGACCTTTAGTGGAATTTCCTGCGACCCTCAATTCTTCACGCTGACACAACTTCAGACAATCGTATATTGCAATCTGGTCAGGTTAAGGAAGAGTCGGTCATGCAAGTTGGAAGAAGGTCCGCCGGTGTACACCACGGCGCTTGTTCGATCGGATTTAGGCTGATCCACGCCGTCCAACCATGCCGGTGAAGTTGGACGGACGTGATGAACTTGAGACTGCCATAGGCGTCCTTTGTTTGTACGATTCCTCCAAGCTGCTCCATACCAGTCTGGACATCCAACTTCAGGATGGTGTTCGGTGGTGGTTTGGGAGGCATGGTAGGTATTCGACCGACCAGGGCATAAGTGGTCCCACTGGTGGTCATTAATGTAGTAGCATGCTCCTGCTGAGGATCGTCTAGGCTGGTTAAATCGTGCGGTCAACTTGCGAGGTCATGATTGTTTCTGAGACTGATATGGACAGTTCAGATTCAAATATGATCAATCGGGTTAGTATAACACATCGAGAGATGTAGCATGTACGCGTATTTCGTGCGTGCCTCACTATTAATACTTGGAGATTCGTGTTACTCTGCTGAGAGTAACACTCAGTCGTCATGTTGCACTAATAATGAGAGTTCTGCGGGAACAACACAGGAAATACAAGGCTGGTCATGCATTAATTGATAATGTTATAAATTCACAGGGTGTATGGGATTTGTTGCTACATGCTCCATTCTAGGTAAATTAGCGAAGTGAAGAAGTATTCATCATTTTATCAGTGGATTTATCCTTTGCAGGATGTCAGCGCATAAATTTGGTTTCACAATTTTATCCCTGAACTAAAATCCATCATCAACAGTTTTACATTTGTTTAAAGGAAGTACAATTCATAAACTTGTTTTGTGAATCGAAAAGGAAATCGCTAGGCTTATTGGTATTGTTATTCATTGCAAATATTTGGATTACCAATATGTATGTTTAGTATAACCGCTCATAACTTGTTTATGTATCTTGGTAAAACTATTCATAATGCCTGACTTTTGTATTGGTATGACTTTTATTAGTGAAACCGATCTTAAGTAATCACCTGAGATGGTATGATCGATATATTGTAATTGGTATGACCAACTCTAAACATTGGGAAACCGATCCTAGTAAGAGGTGAAACCGATCACAAGTATTTGGAATCGATCCTTGTAAGAGGTACAACAAGTCTTAGAATTGGTAACCAATCATATGACTTGTGCAACCGATTACAAGTAAAATATCATAATTATGTGGTAACCGATCCTATTACCTAGTCAACCAATTTTTGGAAAGCTAGTGTGACCGATCCTAGTACCCACATGGAGGTAGAACCTAAGCTTTGTATTTCGGTAGAACCGTGAAACCTATTAATAGTGATTTGATAGGATAATCAATCACATAGTTCTTGGAAGTCAGATGAACCAACTCTAAACTCGTTTGGAAGTGTGGAAAATCGGTTCCAAGATTGTAAATATGAAAAAGGATTTACAAAGTAAAGATGTCGACATACTTTGAACATGTGCAGTAACTCTTATCTTCTATTGTTCAAAGATATTCCTTAATAACTAAAGGAGAATCCGGGATCGAAATAAATTGAGAATCTTTTAATTAAGGTTTTAAATTTTTATATGCTTTTAATTTCCAGCAATTAAATGCATATCTTTAGAAAATAAAAATTAGTAATGTGCATTTACTAATTGGAGATTTTCTACTGAGATTTCGGTCAATATTTGGACAGTGCATTTCCAGGAATTATGAAAACCGATTTTGACTTTATTGCATATTTTTTAGAATATTCGGTTTTGGAAATTCCTTGGTGTCCAAACTTCCTTGGTCTATAAATATTGAAGTTTGCATTTCAAGCAAACTAATCCTCAAAGCCAGCAAAACTACCTAGTTGTGTTGTTACTGGTGGAGCCGTCTATTCGGAGAGGAAAGTATCCTAATTAGGCGAAATCTCTTACGACCGCTCGTTTTAAAGACTTCTTTGGGATTGAGAAGCTCTACGAGTACCGTTGGTGGGAAACTAGATAATTGCAGTTTATTATTAGTTTTCGATTGATTTAAATTGACTAACGGATGTTGAACTTTGATTGCACCTAGTTTGTTTATGCTTGAGAATCTTCTCTTCTGATATAAGATTCACTCAAACTAGATCGAAGTGTTGACGGGGATTTTTAGAATTGTTTGTAGATCTAAAGACGTCTTGTGATAATCCATCGTTAACAGACTCCGTTCTTTCTGTGATTGATCACAAGAGATTCAAGTTGTTTGTGTGCAGGTGTTTATTGAAGATCTAAGAAGATTTGAAGACAAAGAAGATTTCTTATCTGAGTTCATAATCTTTGTTGTGCACAAAACTTGATCGGATGGGGATACAACTATAATCGGTTTATCTTTGTGATAACCTTGATTGATTAGTTGAGTAGATCGGCATCAATACAATCCTTTGTGATTAAGAGTATTGATTGCATAGTCTAAATAATTACTTTGGTAGTTGTTGAATAGGTAGATCTAAGAAACTGACAAAGGAGTTTATTGGGATAAACGGAAGAGCCTTTTGTCAAACTCATATCACGTTGTTTGAAAAGAGTTGTTACCGAACAGATTTGTTGTTCCTTTACTGTTTGGAATACGTACCAAAGGAATTGTTCCAATTGCGTGACTTATTATAAGTTGGAGGCGCAGGGATACTGAGGGAACTAGGTGAACTATAGGTTTACTTGTTTGGTCTCAACTATACGAAGTTGCTTTATATTTTGTATAGCGGTTTAATTTTGAGAGTATTCAATTCCGGACAAGGTCCCAGGGTTTTTCTGCATTTGCGGTTTCCTCGTTAACAAAATCTTGTTGTGTCTTTTACTTTTCTATTTCCGCAATTATAATTGTTTCATTATAATTAGAAGTAAAATACACAAATGTTAATTCCTAATTACTTGATAGCAATCATATTGTGCTTGGTTAAGTCCGAATCTATTATCAAGTAATCATACTTCGTTGTTGTATTGTCTCGATCTTGTATCCATAGTCAATCACACAAGTTATCCTGTTGTCGTATTTTCTGTATCTCGTATCCATAGACGATCACACGAAGTGTGAACCGATTAGTTGTATTGTCTCGACTCAGTCCATAGACAATCACTTTCCGAGAAAGGACTTATAGGTGGAAAAGTTTTAGATTGAGGTATATTTGGGTACCCTCGTCTTTTCAGGTACGGTTACTCATATCTAAATGAAGTCACTTTTCATGTGTGTTTAACAAGCTAAGTTCGATGTAACGGTTGAAACATATTAGCTTGAGTCTAATCAGGTTTTCATCTAACCGTGAATATTGAATGCTTTGTTACCAAGGTAGCATTGATTGCAAACCCTGATTTTGAAGACTATATAAATGAGAACTCTAGCAATTGGGAAACCTAATCCCCGCACCTCATGTGTGATACTAGTTGCGACTAGAGTCGATTCTCCTTTAACCTTAAGTTTTTCACGAAACCATGTAGGTTAACGACTTAAAGACTTCATTGAGATTGTGAAGCCAGACCCAACTATTTTCTATGTAGTTGAGTATTCTGATCTTGCCCTGTAATATCGTGTTGAGTGCTATCTTATCTAAGATTTGCTCGAGATTGATTTTCCGATAAGCAAGATAAAAAGTACTCACAAACATCTTCGTCTCATCGTTTGTGATTCCACAATATCTTGTTTCACAACCGTACGATTAAGATTATTGTGAGGTGATTGATATTTCTAGGAAGTTCTTCGGGAATATAAGTCTGGTATATCAATTGGTTCATGTTCACCTTGATTTATCAAAAGACGGAACAAAATTCATAGGTTTATCTGCGGGAGATAGATTTATCTATTCTATAGACTTTTCTGTGTGAGACAGATTGGTTTATCAAGTCTTCGACTTTGGGTCGTAGCAACTCTTAGTTGTGGGTGAGATCAGCAAAGGGAATCAAGTTCGCAGAATCCGGCGTGGTTCTAGAGGTGTAAGGAACGCGACTGCACCTTGATCAATGTGAGATTGGTTAGGGCTCAACTACATTCCTATCCGAAGTTCATTGGTAGTAGGCTAGTGTCTGTAGCAGCTTAATACAACGTGGTTTTCAAATCTGGACTAGGTCCCGGGGTTTTTCTGCATTTTCGGTTTCCTCGTTGACAAAACTTCTGGTGTCTGTGTTATTTCTTTTCCGCATTATATTTGGTTATATAATCGAAATATCACAGGTTGTGCGTTAAGTTCAATCAGTTCTTAAATCCAGCCTTTGGGTTGTTGATTGAATTGATTGACACTTGGATATTGGTTTGTGATACCGTCTAAGTTATTTCTCTTATTCAATCGGGCTCGCAAATTCCTATTTGTTTGATTGTGGATTGAATTGAGAAATTGAGATATAACTCTTTGATATACTTTTCTAAAGATTGAGTTTGACTTCTAGTTGATTCTCTTGAAAGTATATTGGAGTTAGTCCATACAGATTGCTAAGCGAAATATTGGGTGTGGTTGTTAGACCAACGTTTTTTCACTTTCCAAATATATATTCGTTCAAAACCTTGCCCAATAAAACCAAAAAAAATGGTATCTCAGAAAAACCTACGATAAAGAAAACTATCGGCTCAGCACCTTCGACGTGTGTGTTGATGGTGGTTTTTAGTTCAGGGTTAAAATTGTAAACCTTGCATTTAATATGCCGTCACTCTGCAAAGAAACGAAGCCATATAAAAGTGATGAGTGATTCAACCTCTTCACTGGCGCATTTATTGAGCAATTCAATATTTTTCATATGAAATTTATTCAGAATGGTGCATGTAGCAACAATCCCAGAGATTCTGTAAATTTCGGCACTTTGACTTGCCTTTATTATAAGTTTCTTTGAATGCTTTTTGTGCGATGTTACCCGGCCGAACACTTAATATTGATATGGAATGACAATTTGTGTTCACTCGCAACAGAGTAACACGAATTTCCAAGTATCAAAGTTAAGGTCCTTGCATAAAGTACTCAATCAGAAAGCATACTGCTCTCTAGCAATAAACTTAAATAACTCTGTGTTAACACATAAAATTCAATCAATTTTGTGATAATTCACAAGACTCGAATATTACCCTGACTAATTTGCAAAAATTAGGGTTTTGCGCCTTGCGCAATATATTAGACCCCGTTGGTCGAAATTAAGCTTAGGCGAACTAAGCAATTAATCCTCCATGGATTAGTAGGTGCAAAATCCTACCCAAAATCAGAAAGGAGCCGCGGAATAGGAGAAACAGCAAAGGGAGGTGTGGCCATGCTTTAGCCACGCCCCATGTTTCCCAACCGGCCCTATTTTCCTTCGACCAATCAGGTCGCCTTAAACCCGCCACACTCTGGATGGGCCCATACTTTCCGGCCCTATTTCCCATCGATCAATCAGGTCGCTTTAAATCCGCCACACACATACCAGAAGTGTGGCCACGCCCATGCTTGGCCGACCTCTCTTATATTAACCAATCAGGTTGCTCCAAACTTTCCACAGTGTTAAAAGAGGAAAACTACGCCAAATGGTCACAAAGTCATTGGTTTTCCAAAAACCGCGCCAACATGCCAAACGTCCCATGTTGCGCCAATATGCTGAACGGCATGCCAACATGCCACTCCACCACACCAAACGTGCAGCACGCCAAAACATGCCAACTTGTTGTAAATAGCACCATACGTGCTAACCTACCTCATGTTTGTGGCCAACACCATGATGTGCTTAAATTAGGGTTTTCTAGTCAGAAGCACGACTCTGCTTCAGGCGCATTATTAAAAACCCTAATTTCTAATTGTGGCTCAAGTTACGCCACTTTGGTCCCCACAACATGCCACGAGCCATGCGGGACCCAGGTAACCCAAGAATGGCGCCATATCATAGTCACTCATAGCAATTTTTTCTCTTGCGGCCGTTTCCACATTATGGCCTTACTATAGTTCCTTTGGCATGACTATGGCGTCGTTTACGCAAAAAGCGTTACCATTCCGCGGCCGCATGCCACACGCACTAATTAGGGTTTCAGCATGCCAAACCCTAATTTAGGCGAGTTGCTACGCCAACCAAGCCAAATCATGCTACCCAGAGCATTGGGATTGATGTGGTAACTAGAACTAATGTTGCCAAACCATATTTGGGTCTAACACCAATATGCTAAAATCTTGCGGCCATGGCTACACCAGGCGCTACTTGCACCACCGTGCCGCTGGCATGCACAAACTATGCCAACCACACCATCGTGTCATTAACAGGCGCCAACAGAATGTGGCCATAATCAATGGCCACCCTTTCTCATGGGTCACAATCTTAGCCGTCCAAATTTTCCACAGAATTGACAGTCCCGTGGCAAGTCTTAGGTGACCAGCCAAGACAAGCCTAATAGCATCACATGTTATTCTCCTGTGGCAAGCCTCCTGACTTTGACTTGCCACATATAGCAACCTGCTACACGTTTTCCACGAAAACACTCGAGACATCAAACATGTCACAAACTGGGGGATACTCATCAGGGTATTGGTCTGGCGGTTTACAGAGTTCGGCGTGCAACACGCCCATTATAAGAAAGTGACAGAAAGCAGGGCAGTTAGTGGAGGCAAGAAGTAGTGGGTGTAAACTGACTCTTCTCCTTCATAATGGGAACGTGGTTTTCTGGAATTTACACACGACCCCACTTCTCCATCACTCAATCATTCCCACTTTCTACGAGATCAGGGTGCATTCAATATGACTTGTATAAATAGGTTCTACCTATTTCAACCAAACGACAACAGTTTGGTTAACAACAACACAGTATCCCGAAAACACCAAAGAACTGATAGCTTAATTCCACAAGCCAGTTCCACATTCTGATACAAGTTATAAAATAGCCACACCTTCATAATTAACCATTCTGGTCTCAACACCTTCTTCACTTTCCTCCCTAAGACCAACCCTTCTCCTTCACTTTGTGACCGAAGCAAGCCTGGAGCGGCCATTTCTTGGTTTAGGCCAGGATTGTACAGATTGATCTCTTGAATCTAAAGTACTCCCGTGCAGTGCATTTGTTTAACGTTTAGGCTCGTTTCTCATCCACACACCCAAATTGACCAAAACCAGCAGAAACAGTTTTTACCCATAAACAATTGGCGACCATAGTGGGAGATTAATCTCTTGGTTGCAATATCAAATTCAATTCTCAATTTCATTTCCATCTCAATTGGTCTTAGGCTTAATCCAATCATTAACTAAAACTCATTTCAATCAAAGATTCTTTCCTGATGTATTCGGGTCATTCGAACCTTGCAGAAGCAATGAATAGATGGAAGCCAACTACCATGGAATCCATGACAAAAATGCTAGAGGATATAGTTTCCAGCCAAGTCGATATTATCAGGAGGCAAAACGAGACGCTTCGTATCCTGAAGAATATAATAAGTCAATTGTGGGAAGAATCAACAAAGGCTTATCTGAAGGATCCCGCCAATTTCACGAGTAATACGAAGTATGTTAAATATTTGGCTAAATCCTGCGACTCTACCAATGAGGATGCTGACGGAGCATGTAGCCACATCATAAAGGAGCAGCAGAAGAGCGACCAATTGGATTCTGCCAACATAGAGAGCCAGGAAAATTTCACAAGACCGGGGGAGGAGACTTTCCAGGTGCACCACAACATCTGCAAGACAAAGGTAAAGATCCTGCCTATGAAGCCTTGCTGGAAAACATTTATCTCCAAACCCTCGCAGAAGTTCAAAGAGTTTTCTAACAGTCTGCAACCACGACTGCTTTGCTGAAAGAAAAGCGCCCGAAGAGGGGGGAAACTACCAAGACGCTTATGGAAACGAACACCGTTCCAATGAACAATATCCAGCTCAGCCACCACGTGTCGCTGACGCAGGCCCCTCAAGAGAAATTACCTTTCAACAATGTGGTAGAAGTAAACGGTTCGCTCATGAATCAATGATCGCTCAAGCGTCAGTTCCGCCCTCAAAGAGAGCTTCATGCCAAATCTTGCAAGAATTTCCGCCACAACAACTACGGGAGAAACCAGACTCAAAATATCCACGCTTCTCATTGCCTATCAGAAGACTTATAGAGTTACTAGAAATTTGGGTACGAGAGGGAGTAGTCCAACTACCCCTGGTAGGGCGTCCACCAACTGATCAGGAGATGCTAGATTCAAGATATTGCCACTATCACAGTTTTATTCATCATCCTACCAACGAATGCAACGCTCTGAAGCGCATTGTCCAGGAAAAGATTGATTCCGGGGAATTACGCCCGGGGACTGGAGGTTCTCCACCTTGCCGCGGATCGACATAGAGATGTTACAGAGATAATAAAGGATGACTGGGGACTTCTCGCGGCCAGGATTGCGTCACACAATAAACTCGGATTTGAAACTTGAAAATTCAGTTTTGTGGATAGACCCCTAAGAGAATAGAGTATGTGTCCATATCGGATGAGAGCAAAAGGGGAATGGCCAACACCAATGTACCATCCGCAAGCGCAGTCAACACGTCCCAAGGCGTTACATCCTCTACCACCAACACCAGCAGCACCGGAAGAATCCCCTCTGACATGACGCCTCTTATTACCAGAGACAGAGCCGCCGCCACTCCTAATATTTCTTCGAGCATGACGCCTCTAATCATCACCAGGACTGCCACCACTTCTTCGTCAGGACGAGAGACTGGATGAGCCAGAGGAAACCAACCTTCCCATTACCATTATCGATTTAATGGAGAGACAGGAAGTTCTTGCCAAAACTCAGGCGGACATGGCCACAACTCAGAAGGGGCCGCTTCAACGTTTCACTCCAGGAGCCGCTCTGCTTCAACGTTTCGATCCAGGGGACGCTTCAACGTTTCTCTCCAGGATCCGTTCTGCTTCAACATTTCGCTCTAGAAGCCGCTCCGCTTCAACGTTTCGCTCCAGGGGCCGCTTCAGCGTTTCGATCCAGAAGTCGCTACTCCTCCCTGCCAAGGATCGTGTTGTAGCCGCTACACTCCTCCCTGCCAAGGATCGTGCCGTAGCCGCACACTCCTCCCTTCCAAGTATCGTGCCGTAGCCACCACACTCCTCCCTGTCAAGGGTCGTGATCACATCCATCCAAGGTTCGTAGTTGTGCACAATTTTTGATCCATCTCGCCAAAGCTCGTGGTTGTGGATAGTTTACTCGCCTACGCATCCAGTCAATCCCTTTGCTTCCATGGACGCCCATGCAATTCCAGCCAACCTATTTTGGGTTCCCACGACAATGTAGTCTCTTCTGCTGCCAAGAACTTTTGTTGTTCGTTTGTTGATACCAGCCAGAGATTTACCATAGCAACAACCACTACAAAGGTAATCCATACTTCTCTATATTTTAGTTTCACATGGAAGAAGTAATAGAGTCACCAGTATGGATGCAAGATGATATCTTTATCATGGTCAACTCACCGACCATACAAGATAGAAACATGTAAACCAAACTTGGAGACTGAGGCTCTACACGGAATCCCTTCACTGTCAAATCTCTGGAGGCAAGGTCAACGCAAAAGTCATAGCCACGACAAGGTCATCTATTCTTCAAAGGTGTAACGTAAGGATATTATCACCTCTCCATCTAGAAGGCGCCTGCAATACTTTACGAGGCCCGGATCCCAAGCTTACTCAGAGAAAACAACTTCAGTAACCAAAGAGAAGTGTGACTGGGGACTGCTCACCGCGGTCCATCCCCGACAACAATCAAGCATTCATGAGATAACTCCAGAGACGCGGCTGAAACATTTTTCTTGAAAAGAAAGAGGGAGCCACGATTAACGACATAACTCTCTCACTTATTTCGTCCATGTGATGTTCCAAGCATCCCAGCATCACATCCAGGAGAGTACAATAAGCTTGTATCAAATCACATAGGCGTGGATTCAAGGCGATGCAATTAAAGTAGGCTACACTTGGGGACTAAAGCCTCCTCCAGATTTAGAAGTTTAAACGCAGTCGCCACCTTACTAGTGAATGCAGTAGAAGCACATCTTCCACGAGAAAATAGGCTCAGGATAATTACATATGGGGATTACCAGCATGGGATGCCTTCACTTCCCTCAACCAGGTTATTCCTGATTTCAACATCATCACTGCCGAAGCTATACGAGCCGCAAGAATTTCTCAATATGAAGCCGTACACGTGCATCAAAGACTCCAAAAGCACGCCACAGAGATATTCACATATCTGGCCACACCATCGGATGTATGACCAGACGGAAGTGTAACTTGGGACTGCTCATCGCATCCCATTCCATACAATAGTCCAAGATTCAGAAGATGGTTTAAAGGATGTCGCTTGGAACGAAGTCCTTGAAGACTTGATATCAGCACATCGACAACTGAATGCCTCTCAACTCATCTATTTCACCCAATGGCTCCGGAAGATTTCGACCATACAAGCATCCACAATTATCATCATCGCAATCAGAAAGTCCATGAACCAAATAACCTAAAGTCAAGGATGGACCAACAACGCAACCACAATCTCCAAGATTAGCCCTGACATGATCAATTTCGAGCACATATTTCATCCATCCATCCCAAGAGTGCAATGAAGTTTGGTAAATTTTGAAATCCACTTGAGAGGTTAGATACTCATTCTTCTGGAGTCAGAACCTTATTACACATTCTGGAGAAGATCAATGGTATTGTTGGGTGGCTACATGCGCAAAATAGGAGAGAGCACCTATCTTGAGTTCTACTGGCTCGCCTTGCTGCTGGTTATAACTATTGTAGATTTCTTTGTTGTCGTTAATGATCGCTCTACCATCGCTAAAGAAACGAAGAAGATGAGCCAGACGCTGCAGACGAAAGCACGGAACCGGACGAGCAACAAAAACATAAGAGGGTCGATACCCCTTTTCATAGGAACGAAGTTTCTAGAGTTTGAACAGAAGAAATATTTCTCCTTGCTCCATGAACGGGAATAGATGACTGGGCGAACCATACACATGCTCCATAGCCTAAAAAGCAGCGCGCCAAGATCACCGCTCCATAGAAGAACAAGTAGCGTATGAAGATCTCCGCTCCACGACCTAACTAGCAGCGTGCCAAGATTACCAGCCACTCAGACTTGTAACGCTCCACAGCACCAACATCCTGTGTCCAAGCCAGAAGTACTCCAGGCGCCAGTACCGTAGCAAAGCCAGAGGTACGCCAAGCGCCAGCACCTTGTGGCCAAGCAGTCAATGCAAAGATCGTAGACTACTCATGCCTCTTGTCAAGATTGACGAAACCTGAAAAAGAGAAACTCTTTCACCTGCCGTATATGAAGGCTCGGGATACGGGATGTCAACTGGATTAAATACTTATCTATCTGAGATAATTGGCTCACCTGGGTTGCTGATGGAAGGAAGCTCGTCACTACGGAAGCAAAGCCAACAGAACAAGAGTAGAAAAAAGGGTAACCATTTTGAATGCATGACACCTTGAGAGTTTGGGTAGGAAAAGGAATCCATTTTGGATTCAGCCACACCCAAATCAGTGCCAATGCTCCAGGATATGAAGCTCCATGACCGAACCAGTAACGCACCAGCACGAGGGGTACCAGCCGCTCAACTTGCAATACTTCGTAGCCAAGCCAGCCGCTTAACCTGCAGCGCTCCGTGGCCAAAGTTGCAGCGCTAGAATCAGAACTCCATGGCCAAAGTTGCAGCACTAGCATCAGCACTCCGTGGCCGAAGTCGCAGCGCCAACATCAGTACCCTGTGGCCAAGCCAGAAGTACGTCCACACAAATATCATGGACCACTCATGCCTCTTGTCAAAGGTCAATCGAATTTTTCCTGCCAATCTCCGCATGTTTTTCCACTTTTGATTTTATCCTTATATGTCACCATCTCATGCTTACCCCGCAACAATTCCACTGTTACGATCTAAGCAGGGGACTTAATGTTGATGGTGGTTTTTAGTTCAGGGTGAAAATTGTAAACCTTGCATTTAATATGCCGCCACTCTGCAAAGAAACGGAGCCATATAAAAGTGATGAGTGATTCAGCCTCTTCACTGGCGCATTTATTGAGCAATTCAATATTTTCATATGAAATTTATCCAGAATGGTGCATGTAGCAACAATCCCAGAGATTCTGTAAATTTCGGCACCTTGCCTTGCCTTTATTATAAGTTTCTTTGAATGCTTTATGTGTTATGTTCCCTAGCGGAACCCTTAATATTGATATGGCATGACAATTTGTGTTCACTCGCAGCAGAGTAACACGAATTTCCAAGTATCAAGGTTAAGGTGCTTGCATAAAGTACTCAACCAGAAAGCATACTGCTCTCTAGAAATAAACTTAAAGAACTCTGTGTAAACACATAGAATTCAATCAATTTTGTGATAATTCACAAGATTCGAATATTACCCTGACTAATTTTCAAAAATTAGGGTTTTGCGCCTTGCGCAATATATTAGATCCCGTTGGTCGAAATTAAGCTTAGGCGAACTAAGCAATTAATCCTCCATGGATTAGTAGATACAAAATCCCACCCAAAATCAGAAAGGAGCCGCGGAATAGGAGCAGCAACAAAGGGATTTGTGGCCATGCTTTAGGCACGCCCCATGTTGCCCAACCGACCCTATTTTCCTTCGACCAATCAGGTCGCCATAAACCCGCCACACGCTGGCTAGTCCCGCACTTGTCGTCCCTATTTCCCATCGACCAATCAGGTCGCTTTAAATCCTCCACACACATACCATAAGTGTGTCCACGCCCATGCTTGGACGGCCTCTCTTATATTAACCAATCAGGTTGCTCCAAACTTGCCACAGTGTTAAAAGAGGCAAACTACGCCAAATGGTCACAAAGCCATTGGTTTTCCAAAAACCGCGCCAACATGCCAAACGTGCCATGTTGCGCCAATAGGCTGAACGGCATGCCGACATGCCACTCCGCCACGCCAAACGTGCATCATTCCAAAACATGCCAACGTGCTGTAAATAGCACCCTACGTGCTAACCTACCTCCTGTTCGTGGCCAACGCCATGATGTGCTTAAATTAGGGTTTTCTAGTCAGAAGCACGACTCTGTTTCAGGCGCATTAACAAAAACCCTAATTTCCAGTTGTGGCTCAAGTTACGCCACTTTGGGCCCCACAACATGCCACGAGCCATGCGGGACCCAGGAAACCCTAGGAATGGCGCCATATCATAGTTACTCATAGCAATCCTTGCTCCTATGGTCGTTTCCACATTATGGCCTTACTATAGTTCCTTTGGCTTGACTATGGCGCCGTTTACACAAAAAGCGTTACCATGTCGCGGCTGCATGCCACACGCACTAATTAGGGTTTCAGCATGCCAAACCCTAATTTAGGCGAAGTTGCTACACCAACCAAGCCAAATCATGCTACCCAGAGCATTGGGATTGATGTGGCAACTAGAACAAATGTTGCCAAACCATATTTGGGTCTAACACCAATATGCCAAAATCTAGCGGCCATGGCTACGCCGGGCGCTACTTGCACCACCGTGCCACTGGCATGCACAAACTATTCCAACCACGCCATTGTGTCATTATCAGGCGCCAATAAAATGTGGCCATAATCAATGGCCACCCTTTCTCATGGGTCACAATCATAGACGTCCAAATTCGCCACAGAATTGACAGGCCTTTGGCAAGTCTTAGGCGACCAACCAAGACAAGCCTAATAGCATCACATGTTATTATCCTACAGCAAGTCTCCTGACTTTGACTTGACACACATAGCAACATGCTACACGTTTTCCACAAAAACACTCGAGACATCAAACATGTCACAAACTGGGGGATACTCATCAGGGTATTGGTCTGGCGGTTTACAGCGTGCGGCGTGCAACACACCCATTATAAGAAAGTGCCAGAAAGCTGGTCAGTTAGTGGCGGCAAGAAGAAGTGGGTGTAAACTAACTCGTCTCCTTCATAATGGGAACGTGGTTTTCTGGCATTTACACACGACCCCACTTCTCCATCACTCAATCATTCCCACTTTCTACGAGATCAGGGTGCGTTCAATATGACTTGTATAAATAGGTTCTACCTATTTCAACCAAACAACAACAGTTTGGTTAACAACAACACAGTATCCAGAAAACACCAATGAACCGATAGCTTACATTCCACAAACCAGTTCCACATTCTGATACAAGTCTTAAAGTAGCCACACCTTCAGAATTAACCATTCTGGTCTCAACACCTTCTTCGCTTCCCTCCCTAATACCAACCCTTATCCTTCACTTTATGACCGAAGCAATCCTTGAACGGTCATTTCTTGGTTTAGGCCAGGATTGTACAGATTGATCTCTCGAATCTAAAGTACTCCCGTGCAGTGCATTTATTTAAGATTTAGGCTCGTTTCTCATCCACACACCCAAATTGACCAAAACCAGCAGAAACAGTTTTTACCCATAAACAGTGTGCTCTCTCCAACTTTTCAAGGTTTTCAGTAGCAAGCTTTAATTCTTGAGTCAACCTCTCAATATCGGCTTTTGCCTTCTCGACTACCTCCAGACCAGAAAAGGTACTTGACAGACCCAGTTTCTTTTGTGCATATACAAGAAAGCCATGCAACCATCCAAAATCCAGTCTAGCCGCCACAACCTCATCCAAGGTTGTATTCCAATCCTGGAGCACTACATCAGAATTATCTTGGCAAGGAAGGAGCATCATTTCTTGGACCGTCGGCAATAACATGGACACCTTCTCTTCCAGGGACCGATACCTGTCGTAATCGCCCACAAAAAATGGACTAATTTCTTTCATATTTTGGCGTACAAATCAGCATAGAGAGAATGAACCGTGAAACCGCCGATGCATTCGTAATTAGGGAGGATCCGGTCAAACTTGAAATCAAAGAAAGCTTCAGCATTTGGATACTCAGTGTCACTATCTTGTGTGACAACAACTGTGTCAGAGGGAGTACTTTCATTACTCGAAGACGAGGATGTTGTTTCATCAAAAACATCAGTCGTGGTAATTTCTGAAGTTTCTTTCGAAAACTCCTTTTCCTGTCCCAAACTGCGTTCGTGTCGAGGTATAGAGGCATTGGAATTCACAACAATACAATCAGAAAATGAGAACATTCCCTTCTCAGGATAAATTACTCTTAAATTCAGGAGAAACGATAACTGATCATTACAAAGAATACCACGTACGACGCAAGGAATCTCTAACAAAAATATACGAAGAAAGAGAGTTGTAAGTCCCAAAATATTTTATACCACGCCATGACATGTGTCTTCCTGCCAACACGAAAAAATAGGACACTTGTACCAAAGACGACGTGAATATCTAAGGATTGCTTGAGATTTTCCATTGAAGGAAGGGCAGAATGATAAAGAGGGACTGATTGATCGAAACCCATATGTCGAGCGGCTTTGTGAATATTATAGCTTTGTATTGAAAACCCATTGGTGCCGAGAGAAGGAAGGCATCCTGGGACGCAGCTATGCATAAAAGTAGCTTGACCAGTTGTGACGATGTTTCCCCACTTCGTCAATCCAGAGTGAAGAATAATATCACATAACACAGCGAAGGTTGATGAAGCCAGTATGTTATGGAATCTAGAACCCCAAGGCCTAAAATTCAATTTTGTTTCATCATCCATCACTTTAATGAGGTCCGCAGAAGAAGGCTCTCCACCACACCGACGGAGTATTCTGGCATATTTAACCCGCAAGTCTGGATAAGAAGCCTGGACCTTAGGTGCGTATTCAGGAAAATGCTCCCACAACCAGGCTTGCATAAACGTAACGGGGATGAAGGACTCCATCACAGCAAGTCCGTTAGAAGCTCTCAAATCTCTTGCGAGCGCGCCTAAATAAGAATACAAAGTGCCCAAAAACATCTTACCAATTGGGAGAACTTTTCCCTATGCCAGAGTCACAGCGAGAGGAACGACTAACGACTTCAACTGATCTCCAAGAAAATCTTCAAATATATCCCTGGATAACTAGAGCATAAGGAATGCAGCTATATACATAGGATGATCAATCTCATAATATTTGGATCCTCTCTTGGTACGCCAATAATTGATCCACATCGAGTAATTACTGGAAGGGTTGTCCTGAGACTGCTGCAACTCCTCTATCTTTGTTGTCATAATAGTAGTAATCTTGATGTCTTCGTCAGGCCATTCGGTAGGAATATTGCCTATCACAGGTAATTGCAACAAAGCATTCACATCCTCCAGCGTAATTGTCAGTTCACCCCATGCACAAATTCCGAGTTGATTGGTTCACACCATCGAAGAATGACTGCAAGCAGGCCTCGCATATCCTTGGTAAATTCCAGTGTCTCAAACGCTCTTAGGCCAAGCACTATGGGAGAGGGCATCCCTTCCATATCCCTCAAATGTAGGGAAGGGATATGGCTCAAAAGGCAGCTTCACTATGGTTTGTTTTCATCCCTTCCCTACACTGCACAGAAACTTAGTTTCCGTGTGAATAGTGCCAAACGAAAACTCAGTTTCCGTTTTTTTTTCCAAATTTTATTTCTACGGGTTTAGATAAATATATATTATGGGTAAAAAAAATTTAAGAGAAAAAAATGGAGATATAATTGGAAATAAAGAGTTTTAGTGTAAATAAAAGAGTTAAAAGTGAAAACGAAGAGTAAAAAAAAACTCAAACGGATACTGAGTATCCGTAAAGCAGTTTTTCATAGGGAAACTGAGTTTCCATGTGATTCCCCTTCCCTACAAGGGGTCAGATATGATCCACTTTGAGTAGTAGGGATATGGGAGACCATAATAGTTGCCAAATTAGATTTTTCCCTACATATGAGGGATATGGAAGGGAAATAAGGAACCATAGTGCTCGGCCTTAGAGAATGAAGAATCTTAGTGTTATCAAGGTGTTGTCTCACCCCAGGATGACTCAATATATCTCTTGACCATTCCGTCCAATCAAATGAAAGAGATTGGGAAGCCTTGAAATCAATGGGAGATGGTTCATATTCTCCTCTTTGCAAGCAGAACCTAGCAATATCTCTTGGATAAGTACTTTGGGATCCATTCTCATTGTCAGAGTCCAAAATGGAACAATCAACATTTTCCGAAAGTCTTATTTTATCTGTGATGCCTTCGAAAAAGTTATCATAATGATTGGGAAGGATCCCCAGGGTAGATGTGTCGATATCTTCATGAGTAGGGCTCATCGCAACGTCGTTTCCATGATTATCATGCATCGCAGAAATTTCACGTGAAAACATCTAACGGAGTCTTGGTACAGGTACAAACCCTAATCTACGTTACTGTCAAACCCTAATTTGAAGGACGCAGATTCAAGAGGTGTTGACAAAGAATCACTGAGTTCTCACCTGGAAGTAGTTCCCGTGAGGATTGATGAGGCGTTGATGGAAGAATGGCTTATTCACAAATATATATGTATGTATGTATGTATGTACACGCGCATAGGAAAGATTCATGTATGGACTAGGAAAGGACGATTAGGCAATAGGTGGCTGTCCGAATCACATGGGCCCACAAGGGATCACACCCTAGCCAGTATGAAGACCGTCCCCGCTACCAAGACCACGTCGCAAGTCTTCATAGTCACGCCTGCTGCACCTATAATGTGCTATTACATTCCATCCATGCAGATAGGTAACTCTTTTCTTCACCCATGAAATTTTAGGTTATGCGATATTTATGTCACCATCTGATGCTTACCACGCAACAAGAAATTGTTCCGCGCTAACTAGGGGACTAATGTTGATGATGAGTTTTTGATAAGGGCATTTGTATTAAATTAGCCTTGATTTTGTTGTACAGATAATCTCTGGCCCGACACCAGGATTATTGAATCTGCATAAGCATAATTTGTATTCCGCAAGAGAATCAATAAATTGTATTTGGTTAACGGGCTCAGCAGTCCTAAAGCTATTTTAAAAGTGTATGTGTATGCCAAATTTCATGGCTTTCCCCAACAGAAACCTTGTTATTTCATGTACGCCAATATACATGCCTTTTATGCCATATACATGGCATTAGTCTTATTCGGAACAGATTTAGACACCATTTAGTAAGTCATTAAGAATATTATGCTTAGTATATAGTCATATCATTATCTCCTTAAGTCGCAAAACTCCTGCGGCCGAGTTACTTGAGCATACTATAACGACACTATTGTATTCGAAGCCTGTACTAAAATAACATTCTGTCTCCAAATATAAACCTGGCATATTTCCATGAACTCAAACCCTAGATTGCAGTTATATGATGACCATATCATGAGCATCGCGGCATATTGGCTAGGCATGGCCAAGCCGCTGGCGTACGCCGCATATCTCATGAATCACCTTAGCCAAACATGGCTAAGGCCATGGAATAGCCATTGTGGCTTACAACGCTTTGGCTAAGAAAATGTACTAATAGCTCAGAAGAAATCACTTTAAAATAACTGACCAAGTCCCTAACAAACTTGGAAAAAATGGCCTATGGCATATCCACCATAGCGCCAAATCGTAAGACGTGGCACCATGCCACGTGAGGCCTTGGCAGCTTAGGCCAAGGACACATCACGTAGTCCTGCGACATTCACGGCCTTGGAATCTTAGGCCAAGGCCACATAATGTAGTCGTGCGACATTCACGGCCTTGGCAGCTTAGGACAAGGCCACAACACGTATACGGGCGACTTTCACGACCTTGGCAGCTTAGACCAAGGCCACAACATGTAGTCGTGCGACATTCACGGCCTTGGCATCTTAGGCCAAGGCCACAACACGTACATTCACGGCCTTGGCAGGCTAGGACAAGGCCACAACATTTAGCCGTGCTACTTTCACGGCCTTGGAAGCCTGGGCCAAGGCCACATCACGTATTCGTGCGATTTTCACGGCCTTGGAAGCCTAGGACAAGGACACAACACGTAGTCGTGCGAATTTCACGTCCTTGGAAGCCTAGTCCAAGGCCACAACACGTAGCCGTGCGACTTTCACGACCTTGGCAGCCTAGGCCAAGGCCACAACACGTAGCCGAGCGACTTTCACGTCCTTGGAAGCCTAGGCCAAGGCCACAGTACGTAGTTGTGCGACATTCACGACCTTGGAAGCTTAGGATAAGGCCACAACACGTAGCATTATATCATTCTCGCCTTAACAGCTTAGGCTAAGGCCGTGGCACCATGCCATGCGTCATTCTCGTCCGTTGTAGTTGAGGCTAAGGACATAGCAAGACTTTGTGCACTATATTTGGCCATAATAGCTTATGCCACAACAAGGCACGATTACGCCCTAAACATGTGGCACGATTTAGCCTACTTAAGATGAGATATACGATTCATCAAAAACACCTAAGAAATATCAAAATACATCACGTGGGGGATTCTTGGGTATTGGTCTTGTGTTCTAGGGCAACATGCGGCGTGGAAACACCCCATGTGAAAAGATAGAGTAGTGTGGCAGTTACAGTAGTAGGAGAGGTAGTGGGCGTAACATAAAAGGGGTTTCCGGAAACTTCCCTAAATTATCTCACACTAACCCATCATCTCCATCTTTCCATAGCTCACAACTTCCACTACTTACGAGAACTGGCATTGTGTATCTTAAACTACTATAAATAGGTGGCTTAACCTATTCAGAAGACGGAACAAGCTTTCATTCCTAAAATCTCTGTATTCTTCCTAGTTTTCAATACCCAACACACAGAATTCAATACCATTGCTAACTTTGTGGAAGTACTCCCTCTGGAGGAGGCTTAGAAAGCAAGGAGATTGTCAGGCTGACGACTTTAAACCAAGCGCTAAATGGGAGGCAACCCATAGGATGAGAATTTCTTGTCTTATTTTATTTTCTTGTCTTGTTTTTAGCTTTTTCTTGTCTTGCATTTACTTTTTCTGATTTCTTGTCACATTATCATGTAGGATTTCCCATCTTGACTTACTTTGGATGACACAATTTACATTGAGGAAAATGTAAAGTTTAAGTGTGGGGGAGTGGTTAACCATTTGCATGTAAATTTTTCATGATTTTTCAACTTTTTTTGTAAATTAGTGAATGAAAAACTCCAACTTGTAGTTAGTTTAGAGTCACATAATATACATGTCGCTAAGATTACATCGAAATTCTCACAAGAGTCACTGAACTTAGAGATGACAGAGAACGTGATCGGGTTTCTTACTTGTATGAGAGTTAAAGTTGGATTTAACCATGCCAGTGGCAAATAAGGTGCTTGAAAAAGTGGGGGTACAATAATCACACCTAATATTTTGATTAAAAATCTGTATGGACTAACTCTAATATACTTTCAAGAGAATCAACTAGACTCAATCTTAATAAAGTATATCAAAAGGTTATAATATCTCGATCTCTCGATTTAATTCTTACTCAAGCAAATAGAAATCTGTGAGTCTAATTAGATATAAGAGAGATAACTTGGATGGTACCAAAGACCAATATCCTAGTGGCAATCAATGTAAATCAACAACCAAAGGTTGGATATTCTAATTGATTGAACTTAACGCACAACCTGTGATATTTCAATTATAAAGATAACAATATAATGCGGAAAATAAATAACACAGACACCATAAGTTTTGTTAACGAGGAAACCGCAAATGCAGAAAAACCCCGGGACCTAGTCCACATTGAACACACACTGTATTAAGCCGCTACAGACACCAGCCTACTACAAACTAACTTCGGTTTGGACTGTAGTTGAACCCCAATCAATCTCACACTGATCCAAGGTACAGTTATGTTCCTACGTCTCTGATCCCAGCAGGATACTACGCACTTGATTCCCTTAGATGATCTCACCCACAACTAAGAGTTGCTATGACCCAAAGTCGAAGACTTTAATAAACAAATATGTATCACACAGAAAAGTCTACGGTAATAAATAAATCTGTCTCCCACAGAAATACCTACTAGTTTTGTTCCGTCTTTTGATAAATCAAGGTGAACTAGAACCAATTGATAACCCGGACTTATATTCCCGAAGAACAACCTAGTATTATCAATCACCTCACAATGATCTTAATCGACGCGGCGAAAGAAGATATTGTGGAATCACAAATAATGAGACGAAGATGTTTGTGATTACTTTTATATCTTGCCTATCGAAGATATCAATCTCAAGCCATTCTTTACGATTGTACTCAATACGATAGAATCAGCAAGATCAAATCACACAACTACAAGAAAGTAGTATCGGTCTGGCTTCACAACCCCAATGAAGTCTTCAAGTTGTTAACCTACAAGGTCTCGCTATAAACCTAAGGTTAAAGTAGAATCGACTCTAGCTTATACAACTAGTATCACACAGGAGGTGTGGGGATTAGGTTTCCCAGTTGCTAGAGTTCTCCCTTATATAGTCTTTCAAATCAGGGTTTGCAATCAATGTTAGCTTAGTAACAAAGCATTCAATATTTACCGTTAGATGAAAACCTGATTAGATTCAAGCTAATATCTTTCAACCGTTGGATCGAAAACTTAGCTTGTTATACACAAATGAAATGCACGTTTCTAGGTTTGTGTAACCATACCCAAACATGTACATTTGTTGGTTCAAGAATAGTTAACCAAATGGTTAGCCATATGAGCACTTTCATATTAACCATATTCTTCTTCACCATAAATAGTTCAAATGACTCAAATGAACTAGTTAGAGAGTTGTTCAATTGCTTAGATCTTATAGAAGTATACAAGACACAATCGAAGCAAAAACGATTTGATTCACTCGAATCGATTCATGAACTTTATAGCCACAGTTTGCAAACTTGCATTCCTTAGTTAATATAAGTATAAGTTCATGAATAATCGTTTTTAGATATAACCAACCTAAGTACGCGGACCAGGTATGCGGACTTAAGTACCCGAAATAAGCTTGTAACAAGTTTACAAACTCCAGCAGATTTTCTCGGGAAGAGAACCTATGACAGTATGTGGACTGGATTCGCGGACTCTTGTTCCAGTTTTCCTGAGCAGCAAAGTAAGCATACTTTGGTTTAAGGAATAAGGACTTATACATGTATGCGTTTCCACATAATGCTTATATCCAACAATGGTTATATAATCTAAACTCTCAATTCAATCATTGAAACATTCTTAGAGGACGTTATATAGTTGTTATTCACAAACCATTTTTCGTCAAAGACATTTTCAAGTGATTGAAACATAACATGACTTTCGTCACTAGGTAAAGATGAACTTGGTCAAAGCGAAAGCTTACCAACACATATTTCGAGAAATAGATAGGCGAGATAAACTCGGCTCAAAATAGAAAATGTATATAATCAAAGTCTATATAGAAAAACGACTTTTGTCTCATGATAGGAGATAGAGTAGATAGACTTTTGAGTGATAGATAAGTTCAAGTCTCCACATACCTTTTAGTTGATGAAGTTCCACCAGTTCCTTGAGTAGCTCTTCGTCTTGTATGATGATTGCCATGGAGTTCTTGAGCTCAACTACACTTTTTATCCTAGTCCGAGACTTAGCTATAGTAGACTAGAAATCAAGACTTATAGTTTTGATCACTAACATTGACAAAAATGCTTGAGATAACAACGCATGCGAGTTCGACCGAGCAGTGCTCTAACAGTGCTGACTGAATTCGGTATTAGAGTTGCGATCCCCTATAGTGGAGACTACCCATGTTACATCATGAGAGGCACCGACCTTCACTTCTTTGTACGTGTCTAAATTTATGTTTTTAGAGTGTGTGTCACCATACGTAAACTCCGGGTAGAATGGTGAGCTACCCAACCTCCCACCAATAGAAGCACTATTTTGATCTCTTGAGTGTTATTTTATCAATCATGATGGTGACATCAAATTGCTAACTTACATACCACTTGTAATCTTGTTCGCAGTTAGCACCATCCACTTTATATCTCTCTACACTAACAGGTCCATAGAAACACCATCATCATCAACAAGAGGAGCATCACAAATATGAAGGAAAGTTGAATACGTTAACGGTTTACAAGCAACAATACAGAAATGAGCAGATTTCAGATTCAAGTAAAGCATCAAGACAAGGAGCAGAATTTTTACAAATTGAAGACTATCGCACAAGAGCGAAGATTACCAAGATGAGAATTCAAGAAGTTTATGATATCGAGACATACAAGTTGTGAAGAATCAAGCGGTAAAGTACTTACACCATGGCCTTTGTACTTGCATTTTTATTTATCTTTATTTGTATTCCATTTTCTTTTGTCTTATCACAAAAAAAAAAAAAACTTGGGACATGGTCATCATTATGCTAGGTCCCTAGTTATAAAAAATAATAATAAAAAAAAGACAAGAGAAAAGTTCATTAGGTTCATCATTAGTTTTAATATTTTGTTTGTTTTCATTTTGTATTTACTTTATTTATCTTGCATATTAAAATAAAAAAAAATAAAAAAAATCATTGCATCATATTTTGGTTTGTTGAGTTCGTTTTTGGTTTTGTATTCATTCAATAAAGCCAATGGAAGAAGAAATATCCATAATGAAGTTTCAAGCATCAAGGAATTAGAGGAAAGAATCATATTGTCAAGATTCTACGAAGTTCAAGAGTTGAAGACCGAAGATGAAGACAAGGATTGAAGACCGAAGACGTTTCTATGGATGCTGTGAGAGTGGTGCTAACTGCACACCGAACGGATAATGAGGTAAGTAAGCATATTCCCACCTTCGTTAAGTGGTTGATTTCCTTTCTTAGAGATCGTCAGAAAATGGGTTTTCAAAATGATAAAAGATGTGGGTTTTCAAAACAATTCGGAAGGTTTGGCCTTCCTACTATTCAACATGTCACGGGATTATCTCTTCATTCCTACCTGGACACATGTGTGACCCATAAAAAGCTATTTATCATTGAGAGCAACTTCATAAAACCCTTTCTTGTGAGGCAGAGTCGATACTTTCGATCACTCCGAACCCGAATTTCTTTCGATAAGGGATGGTTATTTCTCTCTCAACTTTTAAGGATGAGATTGTGTTCATTTATGTCTCTAACTTCTTATTACTAGTGTGCAGAATCTCTATGTCTTCTTAGCGCGTTGGATGCTATCATATCAGAGAACTTGTAAGTTGGAAAAGTAGGTTTTGTGGGTATATCTCTAGTAAACCCTCACGAGACTAAAACTCGTCCACTAGGTACACCTAGGGGTTCAAAGGATTGATATACGTGCTAAGTGTGACCGTTTCCTCAACGACATGGAGTTGTATGTATTTTTTAGAATAAGTTTTGTTTTATTTGCTCGAGGACTAGCAAAGTCTAAGTGTGGGGGAATTTGATAGGTGTTGTAAAACACCTAGATTTATATTTATTGTTTATGCTTTCTTTGCTTTTTATCTTGTAAAATATGTATCTTATGTTTACTTTTGAGTGTTTAGGTACTTTGGAGTCATTTGGAGCGAAAGAAGGAGAAATCATCTGTTTTGAGCATAAAAGATAGAATCGTCATTTCGCAGGGAATGTCATGGGAGTCGAGTCATGTTAACACAAGGGTTGACATTTGGTTGGCCCTTATCCTATTTATGGGTATCTAAAATCATGATGGGAACCCCCTATCTACTTCAGTTGAGTGGGTATAGCCAGTCTCATTCCTGCACAGAACCCTAAAATTGAGGGAAGTAATTCCTCTCAATCATTTGTTTCTGAAACCCAGAAAAGAGTTGCGGATGTGTGAGAGAATAGAGAGGAGAGTAATGCGAGAATTCAGTCAAGAAATGGGTTGAATCGAGAATAGATGTTAGGCTAGGGATTCGATTGATGTTGGAGGAAGAATTTGATGCCAGATAAATCGAGAATTATTCCGAAGAGAAAGGGGTTTTGAGATGAATTAGAAACATGGGTATGTCTCAGATTCAAGTTTACATCAAGGTAAAAGTGTTGTTGTTATCGACTGAAGCTGAGGATGAAGAGAAAGTTAGGGTTCTATTAAGCCAAGAAATCTGAGAAGAACAAAGGGGATCTACTGGATTTTGTGATTCATGGCTGATTGTGGAGATTAAGAGTTGAGTTCTGAGTTTACAAAGAAGAATATCTGGTGATAGGTTTACTTTTGCAGCTATTGGTGATAAATTAGAAGATGGGTTGATGTCGATTTGAGAAGAAGAGAAGAAATGGAAGTGGTGTCCCAGATGAACTGAGTATGAGAAGAATAATGGGTTCAGTTGAGATTGATCTGCTGTTGAGGATGAAATTGATTGGTTGCAGTGTTTCTTCCAGAGCTAGTGAACATGGTGGAGTCCAGATTGGTGGTTGAACTGGTGAATTTGTGAGAAATTGATGGAGATTTCATCAGAGAATGGTGATGTTGTTGGTGTTTTGCAGGGGACCTGAGATAGAATGAATGTATGAGGTTGTAGATGAAATTATGGGGAATTGCAGACGCAAGTGAAGCAGCTGTAGTTGCAGTCAAGTCCATGGTGTTGATGTATTGTGGTAAAGAATTTAAATGGCAGTCTCAAGTGTTTGTGGTGTGTTGTGACTCATGAATTTCAGAATGAATGAATGGGTCTGATATTGATAATTGTATACTGAGAAGGTTGCAGGTGAATGAAGCTAAGTTGAGAATTGCAGCTGCAGTTGGAGGTGAAACCGAGCCGGAGATGAAGTGAGCAAATGAGATGTTATTGTAATGCAAATAATGGTTTTGTTGTGGCTAGAGGCAGAGATGGTGACGGTTCTGGTATTGTTTCATTGCCTGAAACATAGAAAATGGAGCTAATGATGGTGATGATGCAAGTCAGGTGGTAAATGCAGTTGCTGCTGAAGTTGAGCCTTGAGTGGCAGTTGAGGTTGAAGCTGCAGTTGGAGATTGAATTGATGATGTTTCAGAAGCATGGAATGGAGTTTACAGTGAATCCATGGACTTAGACAAGACTGGGATTGCGGGATAGAAGCGTAGAGCTAAAGAGCTGATGATAGAAATGGTGTTGGTGTTTGCTACCAGGGATGTGTAATTGAGATGAATGGTACAGCAACTGGCTCAATGAGTTGTTGCAGTGGTGGTATTTATGAATGGTTGTTGCTTTGAGCTGAAGAGTTGGCGGAGAAAGATGGAGCAGCTGAAGTGATGGGTTCTGGGACAAATGGAAAGTTGGAGATGCAAGATGGTACTAAGAAGGAATGAAGCTCCATGATGATGCAACACTCCTAATGGTCTTTGCAAGAGTGCAAATGGCCTAGGACAAGGTGACTCAAATCTGACTTGTCTGATTAGACAGCTGACTCTTACCTGACTCATATGACCCGGTTTAACTCAGTGTCTTTGACTGAGTTGACTCGGTTGACTGACCGGTGTACGTTGAATTTGCCGGTTACATGAGCTACTTCCAGCCAAGTTCCGGCCGCTTTACCAGTTTTCCGGTGACCTCTTTTGGGACATATTTTTACTTGGGTACTCCTCACATATGGGCTTGGTGGACTCTTGTTATTGGACTTTGGAGATTAGACTTAATTTTAGAAGTTGGAGAAAAGCTACAAAAGGAGAGTTTTCTACAACTTTGGATATCACGTATTTTCTACTTGGGTTTTTGGAGAGCGGAGAATAAGGTTTGCTTTCATTTATTTTTCATCTTTTTCATTTGATTATTGATTATGATGAACTCCATAGCTATGAGTAGCTAAACAAATATTATTGGTTATGAGATAAAGTTGATTTCTCAACATGTTATTTGATTCAATGCATTAGTTTTGTCTCAATAATTTATTGTTTATGATTCATGGTTTATATTGTCATATGATTTGATTGCTTGTTTTGTTGAGTCCGTAATCAATTGGATTTGCATTCATTTCTAAAGATATATTAGGGTTTTCAATACGAAAAAGTTGTTTATCCCTGATTCTAAGTAGCATAGTGTGGTTATTACTTGTAGTGATACATCTTTATAATCGCATATGAATCATAACCTTGGTTAAATCGAATTAGTGCTTTTACACGTTTGATTGCCTTGATTAGTCTTATTGCATATAACTTAATGCTTTTAGGGAGTTAAACTTAATTGTGCTTTTACACTTTAGGTTGTTTTCTAGGAAGAATTCACATATGCATCTTTTAATGTGGTTGTGATGAAATCAGGGAATTAGCGGGATATACTTGCGATCAAGGTATCCTAGGACTTTTAGTAAATGAGAGATTAAAATCCCAATTCTAGTCGTTAATGAAAATACATGTTTGTGAATGATACTAACTCGTGACCAATATATTCCTCTAATTGATTATTTTCATATTTTATTGCTTTCAAAATTTTTTTATTGCATTGATATACAAAATCCCCCCTTGGTTACTTAAGAATCTGAAAAATTGCATAACAACAATTGCCTCTCTGTGGAAATAAACTCTTTCTTACCACATACTTCATTTATTTTAGTTAAGCAAGAAAATGAAATTATTTTTGACGCATACGACAACGATCACACACCCAAAAATTTGTTTAGCAATCTGAGAGGACTTACTCAAATATACTTTCTAGAGAATCAACTAGACAGTCAGACTCAATTTAGAATAAAGTATATCAAAGAGTTTAATATCTCTAACTCTTAATTCAATCCGCAATCAGCAAATAGAAATCTGCGAGCCCGATTGAATATAAGAGGAGTAACTTGAACGGTACCAAAGACCAACGTTCAAGTGTCAATCAATTTAAATCAACAACCGAAGGTCAGATATTCTAATTGATTGAACTTAACGCACAACCTGTGATATTTCAATTATATAACAAAATATAATGCGGAAAAGAAATAACACAGACACCAGAAGTTTTGTTAACGAGAAAACCGCAAATGCAGAAAAACCCCGGGACGTAGTCCAGATTGAACACCACACTGTAGTAAGCCGCTACAGACTCTAGACTACTACCAATTAACTTCGGACTTGACTGTAGTTGAACCCTAATCAATATCACATTGATTCAAGGTACAATTGCATTCCTTACGTCTCTGATCCCAGCAGGATACTACGCACTTGATTCCCTTAGTTGATCTCACCCACAACCAAGAGTTGCTACGACCCAAAGTCGAAGACTTGATAAACGAATTTGTCTCACACAGAAAAGTCTATAGTATTGAATAAATCTGTCTCCCACAGAAATACCCAAGAGTTTTTGTTCCGTGTTTTGATAAATCAAGGTGAACAGGAACCAATTGATAAACCGGTTTTATATTCCCGAAGAACAGCCTAGTATTATGAATCACCTCAAAATAATCTTAATCGACTAGAGAAACAAGATATTTTGGAATCACAAACGATGAGACGAAGATGTTCGTGATTACTTTTATCTTGCTTACCGGAGAAATTAATCTCGAGTCAATTATTTAAATTGAACTCAATATGATAGAATCGAGCAAGATCAGAACACGCAACTACAAAGAAAATAGTTGGGTCTGGCTTCACAATCCCAATGAAGTCTTTGATGTCGTTAACCTACAGGGTCTAGATAGAAACCTAAGGTTAAAGGAGAATCGGCTCTAGTTTATGAAACTAGTAACATACAGGAGGTGTGGAGATTAGTTTTCCCAGTTGCTAGAGTTCTCCTTTATATAGTTTTCAAATCAGGGTTTGGAATCCAAGTTACCTTGGTAACAAAGTATTCAATATTCACCGTTATATGAAAAACCTGATTCAACCAAGCTAATATGTTTCAACCGTTAGATCGAACTTAGCTTGTTACACACAAATGAAATGTACCATCATTTAGGTTTATGTAACCGTACCTAAACGTGTACACCATGTTGATTCACAAATAGTTAACCGAGGATATCCATATGATTACTCTCATATCAACCTTATTCATCTTAATCATAACTAGTTCAAATGACTCAAATGAAACTAGTTAAAGAGTTGTTCAATTGTTATATTCTCATAGAATTATACAAGAACACAATTGAAGCAAAATCGGTTTGACTCACTCGAATCAATCATGAATATTATAGCCACGGTTTGTAAAGATTGCATTCCTTATTATATAAATGTTTATGTTCATGTTCACAACCGATTTTAGAACTTTAATCTTCAAGTATGCAAACGGGTACGCATACTTGAAATTCCCGGATTAAGATTGGGTTTCGCCAGTACGCAAACGGGTACGCGAACTTTCAATCCCAACAGAAATTCTCAGATATAAACCTGTACGCCAGTACGCAAATGGGTACGCATACTTAGGTTCTCAGATTTCTCAAACCAACCAGTACGCAAACGGGTGCGCATATTATGGTTCCCAGACATGGATTACATTTGTGCAAGAGTGCACAACATGACATATCCAATAATGGTTAAGTGTTCTAAACTCTTATTTCAATCATTGAAACTTTCTTAGAGGATGACAGTAGCCGTTTTCACACACTATTAGCATCAAAGCAATTTTCAAGTTATTGAAGTATTCATAACATTCCAAGACAACACCAAATGATTGTATCAAACAAACTATGTAAGATGTTACTCGGCAGTTTTCGCATGATATAAGATGAACTTGGTTGAAGAGAAATCTTGCCAACACATATTTCGAGAAATATGTAAGCGAGATAAACTCAGCTCGAAATCTCAAATGCGTATATAGAAAACTATATCGTAATACGACTTATGTCTCAATATAGGAGATAGAGTAGAAATAGACTTTCCAAGTGATAGATGAGTTTAAGTCTCCACATACCTTTTGTCGATGAAGTTCCACAAGATCCCCTTAGTAGTTCTTCGTCTTGAAATGATGAACGCCGTGAAGTCTAAGCTCAACTACACAATCTATGCCCTAGTCCGAGACATCTATAAATAGGCTAGAAATCAAGACTTATAGTTTTGATCACTAACATTGACAAACATGCTTGAGATAGCAATGCATGCGAGTTCAACCGATCAGTGCTCTAACAGCAAACCATAAATACGGTTGGGAGTTCATGATTTCCCAACTGTACAAATTTTTTACGGTTTGAAATTTCATATATTCCAAGACGTAGGATTGGTTTACGGTTGGGAAATCCAACCGTATTAAGTTCTAAACTAATTTCTAAATCCCAAGTTTCATCAAATCTAAATTAATCTTACAATAAAAAAAAGGTGGGTTTTAAATTTTTTACTCAATTGAAACAATTATTGGCTAAGATAATCGTCTTGAAGAAGAAAACAACGAACAAAAAGCGATGGAGGAGAAGAAAAGAAGAGCAGGAGAAAGAGAGATGTGTTTTTCTTTTAGGTTTTAATTAGATTTAGTTTTAGATTTTAATTAGGTTTAGATTAGATAATTATGTTAGTCGTCAAAGGATATTTTTGTATTTTTATTATTGATTAGGTCCTATAATAGGCTTATGGTTTTAGGACATTTGAATTCATGGGAGCCCTCAAAACAAAATGTTTGGAGTTCCTATAATAGGCTTCTTGTTTTATTAGTAAATATTTTTATTCTTATACAAATTTGTTATTTTTCAATAATTTACAAATATTTGAGAAATTTCATCATATATATATATATATATATATATATATATATATATATATATATATATATATATATATATATATATATATATATATTTTAGTGGAAAATAATATTAATTTCATAGCGTGTCCGCGTCCTAGTCTTTTGAGAATTTGTTTGTGTCAGCGTCAGTGCAACCCAACAGCTAATTTCCCATTATATCTATCTGTGTAGCACAACTCTTAATAGAAGGCTAATGAATTAGTGTGTGATACAGGAGTATCGTAGCAGAGTGTCAGCTAAGGATGCCAGACGAGGCTGCCAGCCTAGGTTTAGATGAGCCATGTTATGGTTAGAGAGTATCTAGAAGGTACTAGAAGAAGCGTTTGATTAATAACTCGGCCTAGAAGTTTGAGGTTTCCTAACTTAGTTAGGATTCCGAGTTTAGATGAGTTCTAAAACTCAGAGTATTTATTTATTTATGTAAGAATAAACTCCTATAAAAGGGGAAAAACCATAGAATAGAAGGGGCGGAGAGAACGAGAGAGGGAGCATTCACCTTATTGATTGTAACAGAGTTTTGCCAAGCAATAAAGAAAGAAGTTAGCAGCAGCTTCTTGTTCTCATTGTGTGATTCTCAATCTATCTTAAAGCAGTAAAAACTCTAGGTACCACTGATCGATTACGTATCAAGTGGTATCAGAGCCACGTTCTGACTTCTAGGGTTAGTTTTGGTGCATAGTCTTAGCACAAACTCAGTATACGCGATCAGGAGAAGATACTATCATTCTACCAGACACAAGGAAACCTAGAGGAAGTACTAAAGCTAAGATGGGAGTTGAAGATGGCAAGGGTTCTACATAAACAGAAGAAGAAAAATTTGCAAAACTTGAGCTTAAGATACAAAATTTAGCGGATGCCTTCGCTAAGTTCCTGGAAGCGAGACCTAATAACCAGAAACTTCTTAAAACTAAACATGGGAAAAGGGTACAAAGGAAAGAGAATAAGGATCAAAGGAAGACAAAGAAGAAAGCACATCAGAAGAAGAAGACGTATTAAACAAAAATCCAAATGGAGGTATGAAAATTGAATTCAAACTCGAGATCTCTGACTATGATGGAGTCATGGAAGCTGAAAGCCTTGATGGTTGGTTAGACAAGTTGGAAACATATTTCACGGTACACCAACTTGTTGAGTCGCAAAGGATCAGTTTTGCAAGCCTGAAGTTATCAAACCATGCTTCAACATGGTGGAAAGTTTACAAGAAGAAGTATGATGCATATCACATGACTTGGCAACAGTTCAAGGATCTCATAAGAAAACACTTTTATCCTTGGGTTACTTGGATGAAAGGTGGTATAAGTGGAAGCACCTCCGACAGCGGTATCAACAGAGTGTACAAGATTACACTACGGTATTCTACAACCAAGCTTTGGCTTTGGATGTGGATACTGATAGTGATGAGACTTTATGGAAGTATATTGGTGGACTCGTAGATTATATACGAAGAGAGTTGAAGATTTTCAGTGTAAAGGACATTGAAGATGTTATAAACAAAGTTGTGGCCATCAAACAAAAGGCTAAGGGTGTTGGAGGATCAGAAAACAAGAGAGTTGGCACGAGAGGGGAAGATAGGACTCAAAGAAGGGTTGAGACGAGTAAGAACAAGTCTCTTCAAGATGAACAAGAAAAAAAGGTGTGTGAGCACTGCAAGGATAAAGGTCACATAAAAGACACTTGTTGGATTCTTTATCCTCATCTCAAACCAAGGAAACTGCGAGAATCTGAAGGCCAAAGACACTATGCTAATAGAGATCGTTGATACTGAAACAATCCTCGAAATACCAACCAGACCTAAAACTCGTGTTGATGACAGGCTGCCAAACATGGAACATGTGGATCTCCATGAAGAATTGTTTCATGTCAAGATTCAAGTAAAAAAAAGCATCTTCGAGGCTATCATCGACTCTGGAAGCCAAAAGACCTTAATTTCAGAGAAGCTGGTGGAACAAATGGGATTATCAACAACTCCACATCCGAAACCCTATCCATTGGGATAGATACATAAGGATATTGAACTCCAGGTATCAACGCAATGTGGATTCAAATTTTTTATCACTGACAAGTTTATTGATGAGATTGTCTGTGATGTTGTGCCACTGGATGTAGCGCACGTAATTCTTGGAAACCCATATTTGCGGAAACGTGACGCTGTCCTCTATCATAGAGAGTGTGCATATCTGTTCAAGAGGTATGGAAAAGAATTTCGAATTCAGGCTAGTAAATCCCATCTACCCATGAAACTAGTTACCAAAAACCAAGTCAAGAGATTGATCAATGCTTGTGGAAAGTTCGCTTTATTGTTAATCAGGCATGTGACCATAGGGGATAGGAAAATGGTAATACATACGACACTTTCTACCAGGATACAAGGTGAATTAAGCTCACTAAAGAAGCTAAAGAAGAAGTTTGTGGATATGTTCCAATCGGAAGTCACTATACCACCCAAGAGAAGTGTTGAGCATGAGATTGCACTCGTTGGAGATGCCTCTTTACCAAACTTGGGATTATACAGGACTTCTATAACTGAGTTCGACGAAATTAATAAGCAAGTGCAAGAGTTTCTTGAACAAAGGGTAATAGTACCTAGTTGTTCTCCCTGCGGCTCTCCAGTTCTACTTGTACCAAAGAAGGATGGAGGTTGGATAATGTGTGTGGATTATCGGGCTCTAAACAAGATCACAATCAAGAATAGATACCCGTTATCGATGATCTTCTCGACCAAATAGGGGATGCGATATATTTCACTAAGCTTGATCTCAAATCCGGTTATCATCAAGTGTGAATTAAAGAAGAAGACACCTGGAAAACTGCATTCAAGACTCGACAAAGACTGTTTGAGTGGCTCGTTACGCTCTTTGGGTTAGCAATGCACCAACCACCTTCATGCGACCCATGAATGAGGTATTACGTCCCTTCATTGACGATTTTGTTATCGTGTATTTGGATGATATCTTGATTTTCAGCAGGAAATGGGAGGAGCATTTGAAACATGTCTCCAAGGTACTGTCCATATTAAAAGAAAATTATTTAAGGTTAAATGAGAAAAAGTGTGAGTTGGGGAGACAAGAATCAGTCATTTTTGGATTTGTGATTGGAAAAGGACAAATCAAGGTAGACCCAGGAAAGGTTGTTGTTATTTCTGCATGGCTAGCACCTAGAAATATTACAGAAGTTCAGAGTTTTTTAGGGGCATGCCAATACCTACGTAAGTTTATACGACATTTTCCTCAAATTACAGCCCCCTTACATAGTTTAACCAAAGCTAATGCAGTATTTGAATGGGAACTTAAGCATGCGACTACTTTTCAGTTACTAAAGAAGAATATTTTAGAGGCACCAGTTTTGGTATTGCCTAATTTACAGAGGCCCTTCGAGGTAGAAACAGATGCATCTAACTATGCCTTAGGGGCGATGTTAGTCTAAGATGGGAAACTAGTAGCATATCACTCGGAGATGTTCAAAAGACCAGTTCAAAATTATCCTACGTATGACAAAGAGTTGTATGCTACGCACCAAGCTATGAAGCATTGGAAGCCATATCTGCTTGGGAAACAAGTTGTGGTTCATACTGATCATAAACCTTTGCAGTATCTCCAGACCCAATCTAAGTTACAGCAAGCTCGACACATGAAGTGGGCATCCTACTTGTAGCAGTTTAGTATTCACATCAAGTACAAGTAGGGAGTAACAAATAAGCTGGTGGACATGTTGTCCAGACCACCCACTAGTGTGGCCTTATTCGTAGCAAAGCAGTATCAACCATTGTTACCAAATGAATATGTTCAAAGATATTAGGAAGATGAAGATTTCAAAGAAGCGTACAAGAGATTAAGTCAAGGTCATTCAAGTGAGTTCCATTTAGTGGATGGATTGATGTACAAAGGTACAACCTTATGTATACCTCACGGTGGAGATATAATCTACTGGATAAGAGAAGCACATACTTCTCGTGTAGCTGGTCACTTTGGTATGGAGAAAACATTACTAAATTTGAAGCGGTATATGTACTGGCCAAAGATGCATCTCGATGTCTCCAAGTACATTAGAGAATTGTGTTATGCAATACCTCAAAATCATCCAACAAGAAGAGGGGATTATACATGCCATTACCAGTTCCTACCAGACCATGGGAAAGCATCTCAATGGATTTTTTAGGAGGTTTGTGAAAATGCGGGGGTCTAACAACCACACCCAACAATATTTTTGGCAATATGAGAGGACTTACTTCAATATACTTTCTAGAGAATCAACTAGACTGTCAGACTCAATCTAAAGAAAAGTATATCAAAGAGTTTCATATATCTAACTCTTAATTCAATTTGCAATCATCAAATAGAAATCTGTGAGCCTGATTGAATATAATAGTAGTAACTTGAACGGTACCAAAGACCAATGTTCAAGTGTCAATCAATTTAAATCAAAAACCAAAGGTTGGATATTCTAATTGATTGATCTTAACGCACAACCTGTGATACTCCAATTATATAACAAAATATAATACGGAAAAGAAATAACACACACATATCAGAATTTTGTTAACGAGGAAAACCGCAAATACAGAAAAACCCGGGAACTTAGTCCAGTTTGAACACCACACTGTATTAAGCCGCTACAAACACTAGCCTACTACCAATGAACTTCTGACTGGACTGTAGTTGAACCCTAATCAATCTCACACTGATTCAAGATACAATTGCATTCCTTACGTCTCTGATCCCAGCAGGATACTACGCACTTGATTCCCTTAGCTGATCTCACCCACAACCAAGACTTGCTACGACCCAAAGTCGAAGACTTGATAAAAAAATCTGTCTTACACAGAAAAGTCTATAGATTGAATAAATTTGTCTCCCACAGAAATACCCAAGAGTTTTTGTTCCGTATTTTGATAAATCAAGGTGAACAAGAACAAATTGATAAACCAGACTTATATTCCCGAAGAACGGCCTAGTATTATCAATCACCTCACAATAATCTAAATCGTATAATGGCGAAACTAGATATTGTGGAATCACAAATGATGAGACGAAGGTGTTTGTGATTACTTTTTATCTTGTCTATCGGAGATTAAATCTCGAGCAAATCTTAGAGAAGGTAGTACTCAAACGATAGAATCGGGCAAGATCAGAACATGCAACTACAACGAAAATAGTTGGGTCTGGCTTCAAAATCCCAATGAAGTCTTTGAAGTCGTTAACCTACAGGGTCTCGATAGAAACCTAAGGTTAAAGGAGAATCGACTCTAGTTTATGCAACTAGTAACACACAGGAGGTGTGGGGATTAGGTTTCCCAGTTGCTAGAGTTCTCCTTTATATAGTTTTCAAATCGGGGTTTGCAATCCAAGTTACCTTGGTAACAAATCATTCAATATTCACCATTAGATGAAAATCCTGATTCAACCAAGCTAATATCTTTAAACTGTTAGATCGAACTAAGTTTGTTACACACCTCCTCTGTGTTATTTTTTTTGCGCATTATATTGTTTATCTTTATAATTGAAATATCACTGGTTGTGCGAAAATATCAATCAATTAGAATATCCAACCTTTGGTTGTTGATTTATATTGATTGACACTTGGATATTGGTCTTTGGTACCATTCAAGTTTATCTCTCTAGTATTTGATAAAGAAACGCAGATTTCCGTTGGCTTGAGTAAAGATCAAATCGAGAGATTGAGATATTAACTCCTTGATATACTTTTTATTAAGATTGAGTCTGACTATCTAGTTGATTCTCTTAAAAGTATATTAGAGTTAGTCCATACAGATTGCTAATCGAAATATTGGGTGAGGTTGTTGTACCTCCGCTTTTTCACTTTTCTAACTTGCCTATCGGAAATATAAAATCTCGAGCCAATTATTTCAATTGTACTCAACACGATAGAAACAGCAAGATCAGATCACGCAACTATAAAGATAATAGTTGGGTCTGGCTTCATCCCAATGAAGTCTTCAAGTCGTTAACCTACTGGATCTCGAGAAGAAACCTAAGGTTAAAATAGAATCGACTCTAGTTATGCAACTAGTAACACATATGAGGTGTGGGGATTAGGTTTCCCAGTTTCTAAAGTTCTCCTTTATATAGTTTTCAAATCATGGTTTGCAATCCAAGTTATCTTGGTAACAAACCATTCAATTCACCGTTAGATGAAAAACCTGATTCAACCAAGCTAATATCTTTAAACCGTTAGATCGAACTTAGTTTGTTACACACAAATGTAATGTACCCTCATTTAGGTTTATGTAAGCGTACCCAAACGTGTACACCATGTTGGCTCAACAATAGTTAACCGAAGTTAGCCATATGATTACTCTCATATCAACCTTATTCATCTTAACCATAACTAGTTCAAATGACTCAAATAAAACTAGTTAAAGAGACGTTGAATTGCTATATTATCATAGAAGTATACAAGAACACAATTGAAGCAAAATAGGTTTGATTCACTCGAATCAATACATGAACATTATAGCCACCGTTTGCAAAGATTGCATTCCTTATTTTATAAATGTTTAAGTTCATATAAACAACCGATTTTAGAAAGTAACCAACTCAAGTATGCAAACGGGTACACATACTTAAGTAGACGGACCGAGTTTGGTTATGCTAGTACGCGTACGGGTTCGCATACCAATTTAAATTCCAAACTCCAACAAAAATTCATGGACGTGAGACTTCCGCAAGTATGCGTAGGGGTACGCATACTTGCCCAGATATCCAACAACCTCTAGTACGCGTACAGGTACGCATACTTCAGGTTCCCAGTTTTGGACTTACACATAAATGTGATAACACACTATGTCTATATCCAAACATGGTTACATGATTCTAAACTTTTTGTTTCAATCATTGAAACTTTCTTAGAGGATGACAATAATCGTTTTCACACACTATTAGCATCAAAGCAATTTTCAAAATATTGAAATAATCATAACGAAACATTCCAAGACTACACCAAATGACTTATGTCTCAATATATGAGATATAGTAGAAATAGACTTTACAAGTGATAGATGAGTTTCAGTCTCTACATACCTTTTGTCGATGAAGTTCCACAAGCTCCCCTTAGTAGTTCTTCTTCTTCAAATGATGAACGTCATGAAGTCTAAGCTCAACTACACAATCTATGTCTTAGTCCGAGACATCTATAAATAGGTTAGAAATCAAGACTTTTAGTTTTGAACACTAACATTGACAAACATGTTTGAGATAGAAATGCATGCGAGTTCGACCGAGCAATGCTCTAACAGTTTGCCAATGATAAAATCAGGGAATGATTACATATTTGTTGTAGTCGATAGGTTCAACATGATGATGAACTTGATTCCTTGTAAAAAGACAGTGATGGGGGAGGGCGCCGTTAAATTATTTTCCACCATGTCTGGAAACATTTTGGGTTACATACTTCCATCATCTCTGACAGAGATAGTCGTTTTCTAGGTCAATTTTGGACCAAATTATGGGGTCTGATGGATACAAGATGAAAATACGAGGGTCTAACAACCACACCCAACAATTTGTTTGGAAATCTGAGAGGATTTACTCTAATACACTTTCTAGAGAATCAACTAGACAGTCAGACTCAATCTAGAATAAAGTATATCAAAGAGTTTAATATCTCTAACTCTTAATTCAATCCGCAGTCAGTAAATAGAAATCTCCGAGCCCGATTGAATACGAGTAACTTGAACGGTACCAAAGACCAATGTTCAAGTGTCAATCAATGTATATCAACAACCCGAGGTTGGATATTCTAATTGATTAATCATAACACACAACCTGTGATATTTCAATTATATAACAAAATATAATGCGGAAAAGAAATAACACAGACACCATAGTTTTGTTAACAAGGAAACCGTAAATGCAGAAAAACCATGGGACCTAGTCCAGATTGAACACCATACTGTATTAAGCCGCTACAGACACTAGCCTATTACCAATTAACTTCGGACTGGACTGTAGTTGAACCCTAATCAATCTCACACTGATTCAAGGTACAGTTGTGCTCCTTACGTCTCTGATCCCAGCAGGATACTACACACTTCCCTTTGCTGATATCAGCCAAAAATAATAGTTGCTACGACTCAAAGTCGAAGACTTGATAGACAAATCTGTCTCACACAGAAAAGTCTATAGGATTGAATAAATCTGTCTCCCACAGAAATACCCAAGAGTTTTTGTTCCGTCTTTTGATAAATCAAGGTGAACATGAACTAATTTATGACTCGGACTTATACTCCCGAAGAACAACCTAAAATTATCAATCACCTCACAATAAACTTAATCGACTAGCGAAACAAGTTATTGTGGAATCACAAACGATGAGATGAAGTTTGTTTGTGATTACTTTTATATCTTGCTTATCGGAGATATAAAATCTCGAGCCAATCATTCCAATTGCACTCAACACGATAGAAACAGCAAGATCAGATCACGCAACTACAAAGATAATAGTTGGGTCTGGCTTCACAATCCCAATGAAGTATTCAAGTCGTTAACCTACAGGGTCCCGAAGTCTGAAACGAATCTTTTTACCACTATCACTACAACAACTTTTGGAAAAACATCAACCATCCCGAGCTTTGTGCAATCTCTTCTCCTATATTTTCTTCTATGGAAGAAATTATTAAAAGTAATATGGAAGACGTTAGTTTACAACGGCTGGTTCAGCGACTTTTGGTTTCTCCTACAACAGTTCCACATTATTCAATTGATAATGGTGTTTTACGGTACAAATGAATGATTGTATTGTTTCCTAATTCTCCTTGGTGCAACAAAATTTTACATGAATTTCACGATTCGCCAATTGGAGGACATTCAGGAATTTTTCCAACTTACAAACGAGTTTCTACTAGATTTTATTGGCAAGGTATGAAACAAGCTGTAAAGAAATATGTTGCTGAATGTGAAGTATGTCAAAAGATGAAATACGAGACTATATCTCCGCCCGGTCTTCTACAGCCATTGCCGATTCCATATGAAGTGTGGTGTGATATCTCCATGGATTTTATAGTTGGTCTTCCTCCTTCAAACCGTAAAACCGTCATTATGGTTGTCGTTGATAGGTTCAGTAAGTATGCACACTTTTCTTCTCTATCACATCCTTATACTGCTAAATCTGTGGCGAAAACTTTTGTCCGATATGTGGCTAAGTTACATGGAATGCCTCGGTTAATTGTGCGTGATCCTGATCCTGTTTTTATTAGTCATTTTTGGGAAGCTTCTTTTGAATTGCAGGGCACTACATTATGTCGTAGTACTGCTTATCACCTGCAATCTAACGGACAGACAGAGGGTTGTTAACCGTTCTATAGAGCAATATCTTCATTGTTTTACTGGTAACTATCCAACTCAATGGACTCAATGGCTACCTTGGGCTGAATTTTGGTACAATACAACATACCACACCTCACTGCGTATGTCTCCGTTTCAAGTTGTTTATGGTCGACTTCCGCCTCGAATTGATTCTTATATTCCAAATAATACTTTGGTATAATAAAACATACCACACCTCACTGTGTATGTCTCTGTTTCAAGTTGTGTATGGTCGGCTTCCGTCTCGAATTGATTCTTATATTCCTGATACTACTAATGTTCATGTTGTTGATTCTGCACTTCAAGAGTGGGATCAGTTACTTAAACATTTGCATGAAAACTTGGTGGTCGCCCAAAATCGAATGAAGGTTTAGTCTGATCGCCACCGTACTGAACGTGAGTTCGCTGTTGGAGATTGGGTATATTTAAGTTTACAACCATATCGACAATGATCAGTTGTACACTCTCCATCACAGAAGTTGGCTCCAAGATTCTACGGTCCATACCAAGTAGTCAAAAGAATTGGATCTATTGCCTATAAACTTGCATTGCCTCTTGGTTCTCGTGTTCATGATGTCTTTCATGTTTCACTGTTAAAAGGTAGGATTGGTGACTCAAATCCTTCTTCGACAACTCTGCCTCCTATCGATGCTCCAAGTACTCTATGGAAACCTTCTAAAATACTGGATCGAGGGTTGTTTAAGAAGAACAACAAGGCTGTCACTAAACTTCTTATTCAATGGGAAGGGAATTCTGTCAATGAAGCTACTTGGGAGTTGTATGATGATTTTATGGCACACTTTCCTAAGTTTGCGCCTTGAGAACAAGTCACAATTGGAGGGGACTGAAATGTTACGAATCTAGAATATGTGTATGTGTAATTAGTATTATGTATGTGTTTATTAGTATTAAAACTATCATATGGATTAGCTTGTATGGTTGTAACCGTCAAACATGGACCTATATATATACATATAAGGGTTCCTTCTGTAATGCAGTTATGAAGAATAAAAATGTTATTTACTTAGATTATTTTGTTGAATGATAGTTTAGTTAGACAATATCCTAGCACACTGTTGGAGGATGGAGATTCTCGTTGCTTTTTCGTTTGTTTGAGAAGAAGTAGTGGTATTAAATCTCAGCCGTTCTTGTTACACGGAAAAGTCTCACTCACGTGTCTAATGGAGGGGGATGGTTAGGTTAATAAATAATTCAAACTCTAATATTATAGTGGTCGTTTACTTACTTAAACAAATTTAATAATTGTACACAGTGTCAACGTAAGTCCTGTGACCCAAACTCTAATTAAAAAAAATCGGTGACCTAAACGCAAAGCTGGTGACTTTTTTGTGATCCAAAGTCAAAATATCCCTTTTGTAAATTCAATTGAAATTTGTGATTCTGATTTTGAAGAATTTTGGGTGTTTTACTTATTTATTTGTGGGTTATTTTGTTTTTGGTACTCATATTTTGTCCAACTTTTGAGTTTGCTCTAACATTTGTCCAGCTTGGTGTTTGGTACTTGGAATTAACGTTGACCTCGGTTGACTCAATTAAATACTGACTTCTATTTAGAAATTATATTAAAAAAATAAAATTATTGGAGAAGTTTACTACCATGCCCTTCACTTTCCAAACATTTTACATAAACCCATTTTCTTACCTCTCAAAATCCATCAACGCCGCCGCCACCACCTTCCCTGCCACCATCACAACCACGTCCGCGCTTTCTTTGTAACTCTTAATTGAAGGGAAGTGATTTCCCACTTATACAACATTGTCCGCACAATACCACCGTTCTCCGCTGATACCACAGTATTACCAAATAGGGACTCCAAACGAGTTTACAAAAATCAAACAAAATAAGAACCCTAATTCGAACCAACAACCAAAATTTCCTAATTCAATCAAATCCTAATCAAAGTTTTCCTTCGGAATTCCAAAAGCAGAAACACAATCTAATGTCGCTTCCCAATATCATCAACTCTGAAATCATCTCAATGTTTCCATCATTTAATCTCGTCCTGAATTTCTCCATCCATTTTTGTATGTATGGAGATGAATAAGATGAGTGTTAATAAAAATAAAGTCAAGATCAAGAAAAAAGTTGTTCATGAATCAATAAGATGAGTGCCAGAAAAATTACTTCACATGCTCCCTCAGTTCCTTATGATTTTTGCATTTCTCCATCTCATACAACATGAGTGTTGATTTTAGAAAGTAAAATTGAAATTTTGATTTCGATTGGAAAAGTATGATAGCTTCCTTAACTCCAAAACCTTTAATAATTCTAGCAAAAATATATTTTTTGTTTATCACAAAGTGGGAGGGCACCAGTCAAATATCACTTTCAACCTAAATTTTGATTTCAAATCTGAAACCAGTGAGTTAAAGAGGTAGAGGTGGTGGCGGACGCAGGAAAATGGTGGATAGTTGTTTCAGTGGGGAGGAAGATGAAAGAGGAAATGCTTTTTAGGTTAATATATCATGAAATTTCTGTGACCGTCCACGTGTACTGAGATCAACGGTTTACTAAAATACCAGAAAATAGTTTGGGTCAATTCATTAAAATTAAACTTAACCTAGTCAATGGAAGTCAATGTGAAGTCCAGGTACCAAACGCAAAGCTGGACAAATGTTAGACCAAACTCAAAAGTTGGACAAAACATGAGTACCAAAAACAAAATAACCCTTTATTTGTAGATGGATAATACAATGGAAAAATCAAATAATGAGAAAATTAAAGCTAATGGTCTAAATTTTTTTATTTTTCACATTTACTTTTTTATTTATGATCCTAACCATGAGGAACTCAATCAATGTATACTCATAATGAAAAGAAATTATAACTCTTATATCCGTTTGATGTGTTTTGATGGGATAAGACTGTGATAGTCGGACGTAATGTTTGTCTCTCAAATTATTATCCGTCCATCCAAAGCTCAAAAAACCCTCATGTTTTATAAGCATAGATTATAGTCCACATGATGTATTATCACAAGTTGTTTTCAAAAAATTCCACGATCATAGTATCTTAGATGTTTCATTAAAGAATAATTTCATTGTTTTTATTCTTAAAATAGTTGGCGTGGAAATACAATAATAAATACAAACAAGTTTGGGATGGAAGAGTTCAAAGAATTTTGACTCGTTATCATATGAAGTGTGTATAAGATCAAATTAAAATTTCTATTAGAATGTATTTGAATATCTATTAATTGTTTGGTACAACCACAAATCCACCAAAACAAGGTAGAGGCAGGTCGACACCTTGTTCAGCCACAAGGTCTCCAAAAATTGGAAACTATTATCATTTGTACGGAGCTGAGCCAGATGAAATGAGGAAACCAAGCATGCCACAACCTCATGTCTCCAGACCATCAAGATAGAGGTATTAAGTTCACTAATATTACCAGGTTTTTTGTTTTCGAGATAACTACTTCTCATATTTCAATATTCCAGTCCTCTATTATATTTTCAACAGTTTCAAAATTATGTCATATTTCTGTTTATATATATATATATATATTTTCAATAAGCTCTCGAATATATCTTTATTTTATTTTTATTAAAAAAATATTTTCAATAAGATCCTATTTGAAATCTTCAAAAATATCTACATAAATAAATACCAAATGTGGTTCATATCTTGGATATATTAATTATTTTTCCTTTTTTTTCTTCATTCCGTTTTAAAAAACTAACTATTTTTGGCTACAAAGGTTATATACCTTAAAAAAATGTATACTCTATGAACATAATATCAAGTTTCCAAACTTTAGAACATCTTTTATCCATTCTCTTTCATTTCCTATTTAAAATAGAGTTTGTTAATTTTGGGTAATTTCTTTGTAATATTTTTTTTATAAAAACAAGGTAAATAAATGTGGGTAGTCTAGGAAATCCCATGGTCTTCTTAAATATTTTGACTTTGTCAAAGCGGACTAAGATTTTGAACGAAAGGAATATTAAATTTTGTTTTAAACATTTTTTAGGTTGCAGATCACTTATGAATATTTTTTTATTTTATTACTAGATACTATTAAATATGACTTTAAGACTTGAAATCTAAGTGATGAACATTTTGTTAGACATTGAAGTCCTATTTTTCTGCCTATTTTTACAGTCACTGCACCTTTGAACCCGTCACAAATTTTTGCAGATCAAGTTTAACTTACTTCCGAATCGATTTTTGTTGGAGTTGTTTTTCAGTGGAATATTTCCCCTTGAGAAAACACTCATCACACCATCAATAGGCTTTCCGTTTTTCTTAGATGTAGGTGAAGATTACGGATGGTGTGAAGCTCAATGGTAATCACTACCACACTTGAAATACATACCTTCTATCTGTTGTTTGGATATTGTTGGTGATTCCATGACTTCATCCATTGAAATGCAGTACAGATTGGTTGATTTAGGCACTTTAGAAATCTACTCCCTTTGTTAGCATCAATTTTTCCTTTCCATACCCTCTGCATATCATTACGTTTTCTACATTTTGGGCGATTCATGGATGAATGTGAAGATGAGTTGCAAATTTGACAGTTGCATCCACACTGGAACTCCTCACTGTAAGTATATTAATTTTTCTTTCCTATCCACTTGTTTGAGGGTGAAAACGGTTTCTGCTGATTTTGGTAATTTCGGGTGTGTGGGTGAGAAACGAATTTAAACCCTAAATAATGTACTGCAAGGGAGTACTTTAGATTCGAGACATCAATCTGTACAAATCCGTCCTAAACCAATAATTGGTCGTTCCATACTTGCTTCGGTCACAAAGTGAAGGAGAAGGGTTGGTTTTGGGGAGGGAAGCGAAGAAAGTGTTGAGACCAAAACAGTTGATTCTGGAAGAGTAGTTGTTTTTCTACGACTTTATCAGAAAGTGGGAAGCTAACAGATGGAAATCTAGCAAATGTTTTCTGAGTGTTGTATGCTCCTGACCTGAACTTGTTGTTCGGTGGAAATAGGTAATGCCTATTTATACAAGTCGAAGTGAAATGTACTTTGGTCTCATTAAGAAATGGAAAACAGTGAGTAAATGGGAGGAGGTGGTAACCGGTAACGCCTGGAATTGATGTTCCATAAAAGAAAGCGTTTCACCATTACTCCCTGTCTTTACTAACCGCCTCATCCTTATGATACTTTCTTATAGCGGGCGTAGTGTACACCGCACGCTGTAAACCGCCAAACCAATACCCAATGAGCATCCTCCAGTTTGTGACATGCGTTGATGTCTCGAGTGTTTTCATGGAAAACATGTAGCATGTTGTTGTCATCTGGAAAGTCGATCTTGGGAGACTCGCCGGCTCGGTGACCTTCGACGGTCGAGGTTTTGCATCTTAAGAGGAAAGGTAGCCGTTGATTATTGCAACACTTCGTTTGGTAGCCAGTGGCATGAAAGCATGCTCGGTATGGCTTTAATATGGTCTGGTTTAGGCGCGGCCAAAAGTTAGGGTTTTGGCTTTGTTTAGGCGCGACCAAACTAGGGCCAAAAGTTGTCATGCGTTAGCTGGTTACCTTGGACTGCTAAGATCTGCATCTTAGATGAAAAGGTGGTCGTTGATCGTTGCGGGCCTTCTTTTTGGCATCCGCATAGGGAAGGCCGAGATGGCGTGGCGCGACAAGGTGGTTGGCATTCCATTGGCACATGTGGCATGGCATGCCTTGCGCGGGTTGGCGTGGCCAGAACTAGGGTTTTGAGCCAAAGGTTACCATGTGTTGTCTGGCGACCTTGGACGGCTAGGATTTGCATCTAGGATTGAAAGGTGGTCGTTGATCGTCGCACGCCTTCGTTTTGGTAGCCATATAGGGAAGGACGACATGGTATGGCGCGGAAAGGTGGTTGGCATGCCATTGGCACATGTGGCATGGCATGCCTTGCCGCGGTTTGGCGTGGCCAAAACTAGGGTTTTGGGACAAAGGTTACCATACGTTTCCTGGCGACCTTGGACGGCTAGGATTTGCATTTAGGATTGAAGGGTGGTCGTTGATCGTCGCACGTCTTCGTTTTGGTAGTCGCATAGGGAAGGCCGACATGGCATGGCGCGGCAAGGTGGTTGGCATACCATTGGAACATGTGGCATGGCATGCCTTGGCGCGGTTTGGCGTGGTCAATACTAGGGTTTTGGGCCAAAGGTTACCATGCGTTGTCTGGCGACCTTGGACGGCTAGGATTTGCATTTAGGATTGAAGGGTGGTCGTTGATCGTCGCACACCTTCGTTTTGGTAGCCGCATAGGGAAGGCCGGCATGGTAGGGCCAAGGAAAATGGCGCGGACGACTTGGCATAGTGGGGTCAAGGGTTTGAACGGCTTGGCATGGTGGGGCCAAGGCAGAATGGTGCGAACGGCTTGGCATAGTGGGGCCAAGGCAGAATGGTGCGGACGGCTTAGCATAGTGGGGCCAACGCAGAATGGTGCGGACGTCTTGGCATAGTGGGGCCAAGAGTTTGGACGGCTTGGCATAGTAGGGCCAAGAGTTTGGCATGCCATTGGCGCATGGTGCGTCCAGCATGGCTAGGGCCAAGGGTTTGGCATGCTATTGGCGCATGGTGCGGCTAGCATGGCTAGGGCCAAGGGTTTGGCATGCAATTGGCGCATGGTGCGGCCAGCATGGCTAGGGACAAGGGTTTGGCATTCCATTAGCGCATGGTGCGGCCAGCATAGCTGGCGTGGTTTGCCATTGGCACAGTGGTGCGTCTGGCATGGTTTCCATGCCTTGGCGCGAAAATGTGGCTGGCATGGTTTGCCATTGGCACAGTGGTGCGGCTGGCATGGTTGGCATGCCTTGGCGCGTAGATATGACTGGCATGGTTTCCATTGGCACAGTGGTGTGGCTGGCATGGTTGGCATGCATTGGCGCGGAGATGTGGCTGGCATGGTTTTCCATTGGCACAAGTGGTGCGGCTGGCATGGTTGGCATGCCTTGGCGCGGAGATGTTTCTGGCATGGTTTGCCATTGGCACAGTGGTGCGGCTGTCATGGTTGGAATGCCTTGGCACGGAGATGTGACTGGCATGGTTTGCCATTGGCACAGTGGTGCGGCTGGCATGGTTGGCATGCCTTGGCGCGGAGATGTGGCTGGCATGGTTTGTCATTGGCATAGTGGTGCGACTGGCATGGTTGCCATGCCTTGGCGCGTTAGCATGAGAATTAGGGTTTGACATGGATGATGTTAGTCAATATTAAGGGTTTTGTCGTGGAACATGACCCATGTAAAAAAAGTACCTCGGTAATTCCTACGTAGGCATCCTGATTGATTCAATAAATGTGCTAATTGTCATAGTGACGTCATGTCAGATGTATAGTTTTACGATTTTAACCCTAAGCTAAAAACCACCATCAACATTAAGTACCCTGCTTAGCTCGGAACAGGAGCATTGTTGCGAGGTAAGCATAAGATGGTGACGGGAAAGGACAAAAATCGAAACGACAAGTCGTGCAAAGATGGTCAGGAAGGTCCGACTAACCTTTTTCGAGAGGTAAGGAGAGTCCATAATCCTCGTGTTTGGCGGCCTTGCGTAGATTCTATTCGTGGTGTAGACCGTGAAGTGGTGAGATGAAGATCGCCGACTTATTCTGGATATGCATCACCTTGGATGGGTTAGGGAACATCATGACGCTGGCTTGGTAAGTTGCTGGTGTTGGTGCGGAAAGTCATGGCGCGACACGGTGGTGCAAGGCATGACGCGGTTTGGTGAGGCAAAGCATGCACGGACGGCTTGGCGTGGTGGGGCTAAGGCAATGATGCGGTCCTGGCGAGGAAAGCATGGCGGACGACTTGGAATGTGGTGGGGCCAAGGCAATGGCGCAGACGATCTTGGCATGGTTATTTGTCTTTGCAGGCTCGGTTGCCTCTTTTCCTTACTTGACTCAAAATAGGAAGTCCTTTCCTTATTCAAACTCCCATGTATCACGCCTATAAAAGGAGGGCCGACCTCTCTTTTTATTTCACACTTATATTATTTTTTTTATTCTGGCCGTGTGGTAATAGTAAAGCGGACGAGCGAATCCCAGGTATGTCTTCCAATACTTCCTCTTTAACTTGTTTTTATTGCTTTTCTTTTTTCTTTTTGTGTTAGTGCAAACCCTAGTTGTAGGCCTGCCTTTTCATGAACTTGTAGAAATATTGTCCTTCTGCGTTGGTATGAATCCTAGCCGTAGGTATGCTTGCACGAACTTGTAGTAACATTTAGGTACCGTAGTGATGTTGTCCGCCTCGATTATCGTGCAAAGTAGGCATGCATGAGCTGGTAATTGTCATTCCCTTCTCGTGAAAACCTAGCCTATAGGGTTTACTCCTTTTTTCCTGGTGTGGCCATGTATATGGTTCCCTTGGTGGGGCGTGCCTCCTTGGCCGGGCGAAAATTTCCTGCTGCAGGGTACGACCTTGGCGTGAGGTGGTGATGCAGGGTCTGTCAGTCCCCATTTCTTTACCTATGCGCATTATGACTTTGAAACAAATTGGCTTGCGTCCATGATGGATCTCGTGTGTATGATAAAATAATTTCCATGCACTTTCTGTAATAATTTCTCTTCGTATTGTTCCATTGTAGTTATTTCGAAGGTGGAAGTAGCGTGAGAGAATTTTCGTTAAGATGTCATTTGAGAAAAGTTTTGTCGTACCGAAAGATTTTGGCAATTCCAAGCCAAACATAGATGATGAGTTCTTTACAACATCCGCCACGATTAGGAGAAATCACCCCAAGTATGTGTCGATTCTTCTGACTGGTCCGGAAAGTGAAGGAGAGGCCCGGTCGGTTCGGCCAGGAGGTGTAATAAGGTTTTGTCTTCAGAGGAAAGAGTATCATGCTTCTCCTATTGACTTTAAAATATCTGTGATTCCATTGCGTCCCTTTGAGAAATGGATGCGATTCATGATGAGCCAGGAATGTGTAAAAGCCAGTTTGACCAAGGCGCAGATCATTGATACTGTCGTAGCTTCCACAATGCTTCAAATTAGAAAAGACATTCTAACCTTAGTTGCTTTTATTTCCAGATGGTGTCCAGACACTCACACGGTCATATGCAGGTGGGGTGAAATGACTATCTCCTTAAAGAGCGTGGCCGTGTTGCTGAACCTTCCCGTAATAGGAAACCTCGATGTCAAATTTTCTGCAGATGAAGAAGAAATGCGCGCCACTCTGGTTGCGAAATCAAAAGGATTCATTCGGAAAGAAAACGAGACGAGGTGATTCTATGGCTGGTGGGTGTCTCAGTAGTTTCCCGATGAGTTGGAGCTGAATCAGAAGAATAGTACGCTTCATGTCGCGGCGTTGTTGGCTCTTTGGTTATCCAGAGATTTTTTCGATGAAGGCTCGGGTAAGAAGGATATAAGACAGGATCTTATCAAGTTTTCCATAAAATTGGCAAAAGGTGTCGTTCTCCCCATCGACGGCTTATTTCTTGGTTCTCTGTACACACACTTGGATCATCTGGTCGCGGATATGTGCGCTTCAAATGGTTACATGAAAGTGGATTCGTATATTCATGCCGCCTTTCTCCAAGCGTGGCTGTGGGAGCACTTCGAAAGGTATGCTCCAAAACCTTTGACCGCACTTCCCGAGTCTTGGAGTGGCTCTAGAATATTGCGTTGGTCGAATAGGCGCTCAAATATTGGTTCGAACCTGGTTGGATTCCTTGAAAACTCACACATGGTCAATTTTCGTCTATGGGCTCCGGTGCATGCTTCCGTAACTCAGCTCAGTACCTTTGCTCCTGCTCCGAGCATGTCTTTGTCTTCTGATAAAGAGGATATGAGTGTTAGAGAGATGGTGTTCATGCGAAGCTGCACACTCGGTCATGTGTCGTCTTTCTTTCGAGGATCTTGCAAAGCAGTCTCTTACAATATCGATAGGGCGGCTCGGCATATGGGTTTTGACCAAGGGGTCCCACTTGTTCGTCAGCCGGTTTTTCTAGAAGTCTCGTTGCCAACTGTTCTTGATGCTACTGTCATTGTGTCGGGTAAAAATCTCCCTTTCCTGCTTGCGGGACGAAATCCATCAACAACCTCCAAATACAACATATTTTGGAAGGATGAGTTTCTTGTTTTCCATGGATTCGTGAATGATGTGGTAGAAAACCGTCGCGGTAAGCCTTCTCCTGCAGTTTTAGCGGAGCATTCACTACTGAGGGATCCTTCTTCGTACAAGCAAAAATCTGTTAGACCGAATGCAGATAGTCCCCAAGTGAAGGAGCGAAGATCTAAAAGCTGTGCAGATGGTTCTCAGTCGGTTTCGACAGCCCTACTGACTTTCAGTTCGTCCAATATGTGGGTACATATGATTTTCCTCTTGACTTTAGTTGGATCGTGTATATCCTTGTTTCTTTTCTGAGTATCGGTCTTTGTATCTTGCCTAAGGTCTCAGCAGCGTGAACGCCTTTACCAAACTTACAAGTAGTCAGAAAACATCGCTTCTCGAGACGGAGGGTGGCGGTACTGAGCCTATCCATGGTGATGGGGAACCCGAGAAGGATGAAAGTTCAGAGTCCAGTGATGGAGAGAGCAGCTCTTCCAACAGCAATGCTGAATCTTCCTCTAGTCAGTCTGAAAGCGAATCAGTGAGTCTCCCGCATGTTTTTTCTTCTTTCCTCTCTCCCTTTCTCTTTAGAAAATATCTAATCCGTGATATCGTAGGGGAAGCCGTTTCTGAAGATGGCCCTGAGATGGAGACTGGCGGAGATACAGCTTTGTCTCCAACTGTGGAAGCCGCACCGGGTGACCTTGAAATGGATGTTGATCGGCATGAAAACGTCGTTGTGACTCAGACAATGGAGAGTACTCCAGTAGCCGCAGGTGCAATTGTCGTTAGTAATCCCTTGCATGTCGCTGATGCAGTCGCGGGCGCCACTTTCAATCCTCTATACCTGGTTCCTCATCCGGATCATGTGTTGATCAGGGGATTTAGCGTGCGAACCGAACATGCGACGTTAAACACTAAGATATGGGAAATATACGGACATATCGCCACGAGCAAGAAAATTACTATTCGATTTGCGTTGGTTAAGCGTGTAGAGGAAGCTTTGTCTTCGATTGACGACATGTACAACGTGACAGGTCATACTGTTTCTGAGGATGTAGTATCGAGCTGGAGGTTCCATCGTCACGTGTGTGTAAACTTCGAGTTCAATGTTCCTTGGTTCGTTGAAGGTTTCTCTGAGGTTGAAAATTTGCTGGCCGAGACAGTCGAAAGTCCTTCTGCGGATATGGTGAAGAAGCAGGAAGCGAAAGTCGAAAAGTTGTCCAGGAAGTTGAAGTTGAAGAGGGCGGCTCTCCAAAGCACGAAGGAGGCTTTCGCCAAGAAGAGCAAGCCATTGTTGAAAAACTTTCCTTGAACGCACTTCTGTCTTCTGAACTTCTTATTCTAGGTTTTTTTTTTCTTGAAAGGCAAATGAGACGCCTAGTTTATGGTTTTGATTTCCAGAATTTTTGGGTTGGTAGACAAATGTTACACTGAGGGTTTTGAATTATTATTTAGAATGAATCGTTTTAGAATAATGATGTTTTGGTTATGAACATAAGTGTCATGAGTACCCCAGGAGAGTCATGGAATTGTGAATGTTGTGCGATAGAAGAAAGCATGAAGCACGGGAAAATATGGCTATTGGTTTTTATTTCCCATGTGAAGACTTGAGGTAGTAGACCATGTATTTTGTCTAGCAAGACTTACTCGGTTTTTCGGATCTTCTGGTGAAAAAGGAATCTCCCGGATGTAAGACCGAGTTTTGTGGGAAACATCGTCGTGACTGTGGAAAGTCCCCAGTCATTCCTCTTCGTGCCGCTGATCCCTGGTCGAATCGTTTGCTTCTAACCCCTCGAAAGTCCCCAGTCGTCCCTGAGTCACTTGATAATCGAGTCGTCGATCCCTGGGCGGATCGTTTTCTTTTAACCTCTGGGAAGTCCCCATTCGCCCCTTGCGGTGTCATGACTGGTAATAGGGTCGTCTAGTAACCGAGTCTTCGATCCCTGAGCGGATCGTATCAGGCCGTATGGTAGCTGAGTCGTCGATCTCTGAGCGGATCGTATCGGGCCGTCTGGTAGCTGAGTTGTCGATCCCTGAGCGAATCGTTTCCCTCTACCTTCCTGACGTCTGGGTCGAAGTATGAGATCGAGGATTGAAAATTGAAATTGTAACCGAAAGATCAATCTCCCACTGTGGTCGCCAATTGTTTGAGGGTGAAAATTGTTTCTGCTGATTTTGGTAATTTCGGGTGTGTGGGTGAGAAACGAATTTAAACCCTAAACAATGTACTACAAGGGAATACTTTAGATTCGAGAGATCAATCTGTATAAATCCAGCCTAAACCAAGAAATGGTCGTTCCAGACTTGCTTCAGTCATAAAGTGAAGGAGAAGGGTTGGTTTTGGGGAGGGAAGCGAAGAAAGTGTTGAGACCAGGACAGTTGATTCTGGAAGAGTAGTTATTTTTCTACGACTTGTATCAGAAAGTGAGAAGCTAACAGATGGAAAGCTATAAAAAAATTTCTGAGTGTTGTATGCTCCTGACCTGAACTTGTTGTTCGGTGGAAATAGGTAATGCCTATTTATACAAGTCGAAGTGAAACGTACTCTGGTCTCATTAAAAAATGGAAAACGGTGAGTAAATGAGAGGAGGGGGTACCAACAACGCCTGGAATTGATGTTCCATAAAAGAAAGCGTTTCACCATTACTCCCTGTATTTACTAACCGCCTCATCCTTATGATATTTTCTTATAACGGGCGTAGTGTACGCCGCACGCTGTAAACCGCCAAACCAATACCCAATGAGCATCCCCCATTTTGTGACATGCGTTGATGTCTCGAGTATTTTCATGGAAAACATGTAGAATGTTGTTGTCGTCTGGCAAGTCGATCTTGGGAGACTCGCCGGCTCGGTGACCTTCGGCGGTCGAGATTTTGCATCTTAAGAGGAAAGGTAGCCGTTGATTATTGAAACCCTTCGTTTGGTAGTCACTGGCATGAAAGCATGCTCTGTGTGGCTTTAATATGGCATGGTTTAGGCGCGGCCAAAAGTTAGGGTTTTGGATTTTTTTAGGTGCGACCAAACTAGGGACAAAAGTTGTCATGCGTTAGCTGGTAACCTTGGACGGCTAAGATATGCATCTTAGATGAAAAGGTGGCCGTTGATCGTTGCAGGCCTTCGTTTTGGCATCCGCATAGGGAAGGCCGGTATGACGTGGCGCGGCAAGGTGGTTGGCATGCCATTGGCACATGTGGCATGACATGCCTTGGCGCGGTTTGGCGTGGCCAAAACTAGGGTTTTGGGCCAAAGATTACCATGCGTTGTCTGGCGACCTTGGACGGCTAGGATTTGCATCTAGGATTGAAGGATGGTCGTTGATCGTCGCACGCCTTCGTTTTGGTAGTCGTATAGGGAAGGCCGGCATGGTATGGCGTGGCAAGGTGGTTGGCATGCCATTGGTACATTTGGCATGGCATTCCATGGCGCGGTTTGGCGTGGCCAAAACTAGGGTTTTAGGCCAAAGGTTACCATGCGTTGTCTGGCGACCTTGGACGTCTAGGATTTGCATTTAGGATTGAAGGGTGGTCGTTGATCGTCGCACGCCTTCGTTTTGGTAGCCACATAGGGAAGGCCAGCATGGTTTGGCGCGACAAGGTGATTGGCATGACATTGGCACATGTGGCATGGCATGCCTTGGCGCGGTTTGGCGTGGCCAAAACTAGGGTATTGGACAAAGGTTACCATGCGTTGTCTGGCGACCTTGGACGGCTAGGATTTGCATTTGGGATTGAAGGGTGGCCGTTGATCGTCGCACGCCTTCGTTTTGGTAGACGCATAGGGAAGGCCGGCATGGTAGGGCCAAGGAAAATGGCGCAAACGTCTTGGCATAGTGGGGCCAAGGGTTTGGACGGCTTGGCATGGTGGGGCCAGGGCAGAATGGTGCGAACAGCTTGGCATAGTGGGGCCAAGGCAGAATGGTGCGGGCGGCTTGGCATAGTGGGGCCAAGGCAGAATGGTGCCGACGTCTTGGCATAGTGGGGCCAAGGGTTTGGACGTCTTGGCATGGTGGGGCCAAGGCAGAATGGTGCAGATGGCTTAGTATAGTGGGGCCAAGGGTTTGGACTGCTTGGCATGGTGGGGGAAAGGGTTTGGCATGCCATTGGCGCATGGTGCGGCCAGCATGGCTAGGGACAAGGGTTTGGCATGCCATTGGCGCATGGTGCGGCCAGCATGGATAGGACCAAGGGTTTGGCATGCCATTGGTGCATGGTACGTCCAGCATGGCTGGCGTGGTTTTCCATTGGCACAGTTGTGCGGCTGGCATGGTTGGCATGCCTTGGCGCAAAGATGTGGCTGGCATGGTTTTCCATTGGCACAGTGGTGCGGCTGGCATGGTTGGCATGCCTTGGCGCGTAGATGTGGCTGGCATGGTTAGCATGCCTTGGCGCGGAGATGTGGCTGGCATGGTTTGCCATTGGCACAATGGTGCAGCTAGCATGGTTGACATGCCTTGGCGCGGAGATGTGGCTGACATGGTTTGCCATTGGCACAGTGGTGCGGATGGCATGGTTGGCATGCCTTGGCGCGGAGATGTGGCTGGCATGGTTTGCCATTGGCACAGTGGTGCGGCTGGCATGGTTGGCATGCCTTGGCGCGAAGATGTGGTTGGAATGGTTTGTCATTGGTACAATGGTGCGGTTGGCATGGTTGGCATGCCTTGGCGCGGAGATGTGGCTGGCATGGTTTTCCATTGGCACAGTGGTGCGGCTGGCATGGTTGCCATGCCTTGGCGCGGTAGCATGAGAATTAGGGTTTGACATGGATGATGTTAGTTAATATTAAGGGTTTTGCCGTGGAACATGACCCATGTAAAAAAGGTACCCCCGTAATTCTTACGTAGGCATGCTGATCGATTCAGTAAATGCGCTAGTGGTCACAGTGACGTCATGTCGGATGTATAGTTTTACGATTTTAACCCTAAGCTAAAAACCACCATCAACACCACTATAAATAACAAATTTGAATTTGAAAAAACGGAGGTCTAACAAACCACACCCAATATTTCGCTTAGCAATCTGCATGGACTAACTCCAATATACTTTTAAGAGAATCAACTAGTCAGTCAGACTCAATCTTAATAAAAGTATATCAAAGAGTTATATCTCACTTTCTCGATTCGATACTTACTCAAGCAAATAGAAATCTGCGAGTCTAATTGAATACAAGAGAAATCACTTAAACGGTACCAAAGATCAATGTTCAAGGATCAATCAATCTCAATCAACAACCAAAGGTTGGATTTCCCAATTGATCGATTAAACGCACAACATGTGATATTTCAATTATATAACAAAATATAATGCAAAAAAGAAATAACACAGACACCAGAATTTTTGTTGACGAAGAAACCGAAAATTCAGAAAAACCCCGGGACCTAGTCCAGATTGAACACACACTGTATTAAACCACTACAAACACTAGCCTACTACAAACTAACTTCGGTCTGAACTGTAGTTGAACCCCAATCAATCTCACACACAGTTGCGCTCCTTACGTCTCTGATCCCATCAGGATACTACGCACTTGATTCCCTTAGTTGATCTCACCCAAAACTAAGAGTTGCTAGGACCCAAAGTCGAAGACTTTAATAAACAAATCTTTATCACACATAAAAGTCTACGATAATAGATAAATCTGTCTCCCACGGAAATACCTACGAGTTTTTGTTCTGTCTTTTGATACATCAAGGTGAACAGGAACCAATTGATAACCTGGACTTATATTCTCGAAGAACAGCCTAGATTTATCAATCACCTCACAATAATCTTAATCGACTAGCGAAAGAAGATATTGCGGAATCACAAATGATGAGACGAAGATGTTTGTGACTTCTTTTATATCTTTCCTATCGGAGAAATCAATCTCAACACAATCTTACAATTGTACTCAAATATGATAGAAACAGCAAGATCAGATCGCGCAACTACAAAAAAAATAGTTGGGTATGGCTTCACAATCCCAATGAAGTCTTAAAGTCGTTAACCTACAGGGTCTCGAGAAGAAACCTAATGTTAAAGGAGAATCGACTCTAGATAATACAACTAGTATCCCACAGAAGGTATGGGGATTAGGTTTCCAGTTGCTAGAGTTCTCCTTTATATATACTTTCAAATCAGGGTTTGCAATCAATGTTAGCTTAGTAAATGTTAGAGCATTGCTCGGTCGAACTCGCATGTGTTGCTATCTCAAGCATGTTTGTAAATGTTAGTGATCAAAACTATAAGTCTTGATTTCTAGCCTACATAGCTAAAGGTCTCGGACTAGGATAGAAAGTGTAGTTGAGCTCAAGAACTCCACGACAATCATCATATAAGACGAAGGACTACTCAAGGAACTGGTGGATCTTCATCGACTAAAAGGTATGTGGAGACTTGAACTTATCTGTCACTCAAAAGTATATCTATTATATCTCCTACTCTTGAGACAAAAGTCGTTTTGATATATAGACTTTCATTATGCACATTTGCTATTTCGAGCCGAGTTTATCTCGCCTATCTATTTTTCGAAATATGTGTTGGTAAGCTTTCGCTTTAGCCGAATTCATCTTTACCTAGTGACGAAAGTCATGTTATGTTTCAATCACTTTGAAAATTCTCTGACGAAAAATGGTCTGTGAATAACGGCTATATTCGTCCTCTAAGAATGTTTCAATGATTGAAATGAGAGTTTAGATTACATAACCATTGGTAGGATATAAGCATTGTTGTGGAAACACATATATGTATAAGTCCTTATTCCTTGAACCAAAGTTTGCGAACTTTGTTGATCAAGAGAAATGGAAGTGGCGTGACCCAAGTCCGCGAACTCAGTCTGTGAATTGGCGGAAGTTCTCGACTCGAGAATTTCTGCTGGAGTTTGTGAACTCCTTCCATGAGCTTAAGTCCGTGAACCCAGTCCGCGAACTTGAGCAGGTTATATCTAAAACCGGTTGTTCTTGAACTCATGTTTATTTAAACTAAGGGATGCTTTTGCAAACCGTGGCTATAAAGTTCATGAACTGATTCGAGTGAATCAAACCGTTTTTGTTTCGATTGTGTCTTGTGTAGTTAGATAAGATCTAAGCAATTGAACAACTCTCTAACTAGTTCATTTGGGTCATTTGAACTAGTTATGGTGAAGAAGAATATGGTTGATATGAAAGTAATCATATGGCTAACCATTTGGTTAACTATTGTTGAACCAACAAATGTTAATGTTTGGGAACGGTTCATAAACCCAAAATTGGACATTTTATTTGTGTGTAACAAGCTAAGTTTTTGATCCAACGGTTGAGAAATATTAGCTTAAATCTAATCAGGTTTTCATCTAACGGTGAATATTGAATGCTTTGTTACCAAGCTAACATTGATTGCAAACCCTGATTTGAAAACTATATAAGGGAGAACTCTAGCAACTGGGAAACCTAATCCCCACACCTTACGTGTGATACTAGTTGCATAGCTATAGTCGATTCTCCTTTAACCTTTGGTTTCTTCTTTTAAACCAGGTTAACGACTTAAAGACTTCATTGGGATTGTGAAGCCAGACCGATACTACTTTCTTGTAGTTGTGTATATTCTAAACTCTCATTTCAACCACTGAAACATTCTTATAGGACGTTATATAGTTGTTGTTCACAAGCTATTTTTTGTCAAAGCGATTTGAAAATAATTTAAACTAATATGACTTTCGTCACTAGTAAAGATGAACTTGGCCAAAGCGAAAGCTTACTAACACATATTTCGAGAAATAGATAAGCGAGATAAACTCTGCTCGAAATAGCAAATGTGTATAATCAAAGTCTATATAGCAATACGACTTTTGTCTCAAGATAGGAGATATAATAGATATACTTTTGAGTGATAGGTAAGTTCAAGTCTCCACATACCTTTTAGTCGATGAAGTTCCACTAGTTCCTTGAGTAGTTCTTCGTCTTGTATGATGATGGCCATGGAGTCTTGAGCTCAACTACACTTTATATTCTAGTCCGAGACTTAGCTATAAGTAGACTAGAAATCAAGACTTATAGTTTTGATCACTAACATTGACAAACGTGCTTGAGATAGCAACCTATGCGAGTTCGATCGAGCAGTGCTCTAACAATCTCCCCCTTTGTTAATTGTAGTGACAAAGCTATCGATACATATGGAATACAAAAATAGATAAATAAACTTTTGTAGCTTCTCTTCCACATGCCTGATCTCCTTGGTTCTTCAACATTACTCGAAATCTTCGTCACTTCCAAGTACTCCAATGATCCCAAAGGTTGTAAGTTGAATATCATCGTTGTTGAAAATCCGTAGCTATAACAATGAGAAAAAAAGAATTCTCAATCATTGTTACATAGTGTCATAGTATTATTACACAGCATCAAAGTTCAATTGTATCACAACTTCGACAACAATACTATGGTGATATGTATCACTCCCCCTTAGTCAATACTCCATCTCACATGGAAACCGCTCCCCCTTACATAATGATCCGAAAACCATATGTATTTGTAGTGTGAACTACACATTAATTCTCCCCCTTTTTGTCAATAAAATTGGCAAAGGTACGAAAATTGGTGCGATCCTAATGAAATTTCCATAGAGACATTTCATGACCAAAAGAAAGCACATATCAACTTTTTAGATGCAATCATATAGCCGAAGCTAAATGCTTTCATCAAGGAGTTTATAAAGATACAAGATAACCCCTATAATATTCCAAAGCCGCACTCCCCACAAAAATTTGGCAATTAAGCACAAGTTGAATTAAGAACTCTCCCCCATAAAATGTCATTCCCGAAAGAACAACAAGAGCGACCTTACTTTCACACGAAAAGAAAGATTTCTTTGGACATAACAAATCACATACGAATATGAATTTGAATCCAAAAATACTCAATTAAATTAACCACAAGAAAACCCATGATTAATTTAATTGGAAATGCTCAACAGAAGAGAACTTATGGAGTCACACAGTATATACATAAAAATATGGATCAGGGAATATCAATACTGCGGGATAGACAAGGATTCATTCTATTTTCCATCACTATAGACAATGACATACAATAGACATAATCCTCGTAAACAAAAGTTCATCCTATCTTCCATCAATATTTGCATAATGACATACAATAGGCTAACTTTTTTAATGTCAAAAGTTCACTCATTGTTTTATCAATACATGCATATCGACATGTGAAAGACTTAACTTTTGACAAAGTATCGTACAATCATAGTTCACGGACGCAAACACACATATCCCATAACAAATTGCAATATATAAAACCATAAAGATTAATACTGCAAAAATCATCTTCCAAACACACTTTAGAATTTAAATAAATAAATCTAAAAACATTGAAGATGAAAACGTTGGAAATAGCTACGTGTAATCACAATAATTGTTATTCCAAACTCTAGTAATCCTTCTCAAAAACAAGAATAAATTATCATAAGAAGTTTCCTACGCATAAAGACAAACTCATAATGCACATATAAGATGATTTGTCCTTAGAGGGTAGAATCAATCTTTTTTGCCCGGATTTATACCAAGAATAACTACCAAAGGCATATAAAAAGATTTTCTTAACAAGGAAGAACATACAAAGTCATTAACGACCATGCACCATAGTTCACATAAAATGATTGTGAACAATCAAGAATCCCATAATAATGCGTACTACTGCCCATTCTTGAACTTCCTTCTTTGTGATTCACCAACAACGTTCTTGTAAAAGCTACAAATGAGCTCAGAAGAGTAGTAATCCATGAATCCAAGTGCCCAAGTCCAAGAGAGGTGGAACAAGTGCGACGAAACGGAGCAAAACACTCAAAAACAAGAGACAGGATAAATACCAATCTTAACTCATCCAAATTCAATAATTCTCATATCCTTTTCGAAGAGAATTCAAAGAAGAAGAGAATGCAAAAAGAATGAGGTCATTCAGAGTTCGGACGAAGAAGATACGACCAAAACAAGTTTACCGAATATCGACGTCTACAGGCAAGTATGCATACGGGTTTGTAAACGAATCTTCGTGTCCTGGAGCAGTATGCAAACGGGTATGCGTACTAAAATCCCTGAATTTTGATTTCAAATGATGGTATGCACACCTGGAATGTGTACCATGAAGTCCAAACATCCCGAACTACTATTTTCAACCCTAAACATTTAAGAACCTTAAACACAGATCAAGTTAGGTAGAAATGAACAATAAGCAAGGTACATGGATCATTACAAGTACTCTAAGCAAACAAAAACTCAAATCTTGCTCAAGTCTATAGACATACCTTTTTATAAGAATCCAATCGAATTCTACAGCCTTACCGAACATAATCTGTGCGCCCCAATTCTCGTGCTTCCCTCACCGTATGCATAACAGGGCATTCCTTGGTGAGGATGCACTTTCAACACACTCAAGTTGTGTTTAGGTGAACAATATCTTGCTCACCACAAGTGACTTTTGGATTATCATGAAAGAGATCGCTTTTAGAACCTTTCACATCCAAATCCATCTTTCCAAAGAACACTTTAAGTTCCAACATCATGGATACTGCCTTCTCCATAGTCATGGAATTTTCTGGGAGATCATTCCTTTTCACACTCAAAGCATAATTGACTTTCTTTGGAACCCACTTCTGAGGGTGTTTAGGAACAATCGGAACCTTCTTCCCATTACTCTCGTCAAGATTTCTCGAAAGAGAATTGGATTGACTATTGTTTTGCAAGTTAGTCTTTCTCCAATTAGGAGCATCGGATCTTGTCTTCGTCTTTACGAAGTTATCCTTTTGATAACCATTACGATTGTGAAAAGGATTCGCATGACGTTTATAGGCAAATCTAGGTTTATCACAACAATGATTCCTTTGCCAAAAGGTTGGACAGTTACAACCTGTAACGTTAAGGGGATTAGTCTTAACATATGATCTTGGTTTCACAACTTCTTGTGATGCCCAAACAAGAACCTCATGTAGTTTATCGTTCCTTATAAGGAAACGACATCTCCTTTCCAGGTGACCTTTATTTCCGCAATAGTGGCAAACATAAGGAATGGTTTTACCTCGATCCGCGTGTACTGACTTTGGAGGTTGATATACATTGTTCTTTCGAACTTTAACTGCCGGTGAAGGTATTTCACTTTTGCCAGCAGTGGAAACCTTTTGTTGAGAAGAATCACTAGCCTTGACAAATTTTACCTCTTTGCTAATACTTGGAGCATCTATTCCCTTATAGCCCAATCCTCGTGTATCACGATGATTTTTACTTGCTCCTAGAATGGTGGTTAATTTGCTTGAACTAGTATTGAACTTTTTCAAGTCATCTTCCAACATCTTGATTTTATCAAGAGCAGCAGCTAAATCAGCCTCAAGGCGTTTTTCTCGAGCGAGACAAGCGCTTTCTCTGTCATCAAAACTTGTTTGTTGAGAGTCAATCCTTACTTCAAATTCTGCAAGTTTCTCTTCCAACAAATAATACTTTTGATAAAGATTATCACATTCAAGTGACTTCTGACGAGGTGTCAGACTCGCAAATAATATTTTCTACTTTTATTTACACTAGCAAGTAATATATGAAAGCAGATTCGTCCCAAGGGAGGTGTGAAGCAAAAGTTTTAATAGAAATATTCTCAGCAAAGAAGATTTTGTTGTAGAATTTCTGAAAATCACAAAGTTGTATTCAAATATGAGATGGAATTGATTAAGGATTCATTCTAGACCACGGAACATAAACCAAATTGATATATAACTACGTTTTTCACATTATCTGTTACTAACAACCCTAGGATAATTAGTCACTCAACTATCCCGTTATTATCTCCTAAGCTCACCAGATACGGAAGCGCTCAACTACCGGATTCTACTTGTCAAGTTTCCTAGAGGTACGCTTACTAGGTGTGACTTAAACAAATGCTCTAAGTTTTGTGATATAAGGTTGCTCCTAGTGATAAATCCAAAAGCTTGAATTACCTATTAGTGTCAATTTCTACATATGGATACTTAACAAAGTACCATCATCAATACCCATATATTGCTACTTGTGTTTATCTTTCTAGACAATTACGGGTCGAAGAATTCAAAACTAGCAATAGGATTATCAAATCAACTATTTAATTTCGAACTTAAACAATCAACAAAATAATCCATAAACACTATTGTCATAGTAGAAATCAAACAATGACGAAAACAATGGCGAGAAAACGAGTTATTTCATATCAATTATAGATTCATACTTCGGGCTTTGAAATCGCCCCTAATCAACGAAAGGTTTTAGTTACTAATAATAGTGGAGTTCATCATCATAATATTAAAATAAAGAAGATGAAACAATAAGCAAACCCTAGTATCCGGCTCTCCTCCAAAACTCCAAGTAGAATACGTGATATCCAAGTTATAAAAATCCTCCCTTTTATATTTCTTCTTAGGTCAAGTCTTCAAAGGTCCAATAGATAAGAGTCCACCAAGCCCATGTGTGAGAAAAAACCATGTGGAAAATACACCCAAAAATATGTTGTTGAAGTCCCAAAGGTTGGCCGGAACTTGGCCGGAGAACTCGTCGATCAGTAGCTCAGGTTACTGGGAAATATCTCAGGTGACTGTACAAATCACCGGTCAACTTTAACAGTCAATCGTCAAAGATAACGACTGACTAACGGCGTAACTGAGTCATGTTCTTAGTCAAGCTAACTAGGCTGACTCAGGTAAATTGCCAGGCCAAAACATTTGGACTGGCCTGAACTTGTTCTGCACTACCATTTTGCTTCACCAGCTGTTCATCCTGCATCTTTATCAGCCTAGCATTCATCTCAGCACCATTTGATCCTTGCCTTAACTGCAGCTTCATTCAATTCGACTTTGTAATTCCGCTACCATCTCAGGATCCACTTTCTCTCCAAGCTACTGCAACTGCAACCTCAGATTCGCACAAGCATCTGTCGCTTTAACTCCATTTATAATCACAGTTCTGCTCAAACCAGTACCTTCATTTCAGCTGCGATTCAGTTATGCAGCAAACCAACTGCAACATTAGCACCAACAATTCCACCTGCAATATCAATTTCAGTCACTGCTCCTTCTTGTTCATCTGCATCAACTCCATTCCGTTTCAGCTTGCAGCCATCAACCATACCACCTGCAATTTCCTACACATACATCTAAAGCACTCATTTCATGCACCTACAGGTCATAATCACTCTTCCCTGCCATTGTGTCTCTTAGCATTATTGGCTCCAGTTTAGCAGCACTTTCAATTCAACCACACTTGGTCTAGCCTGCAACACACAACTCCATCCAGTTACAGCAATCCACAGCTGCAATACCCTCTAGCTAAGCTGCAACTGCAACACCAACACAATTACCAGCTCCTTGCTCAAACCTGCATTTCCAGTACCACCAATTCTGAAATCCACCACTTGAACTGCAGCTGCCACCCTTGACTGTGAATTGACCCACCAACCATGGTAATAACACCAGCATCTTTACTTGATCTTCCACATAAAAGCTTAACCAAGCTACACCCAATCTGAACCCAATCTCAGGCCAAATACTCGATTTAAGACCAACCATTTCTCATGGCTTCATACCACCTGTTTCTCGTTGATTCCTTGCCATAAGTCTCCATCCAAACCTTGCACAGAACAGCCCACATAAGTTACAACATATCAACTCCTAAATTGAGTTAAAATTCTTCAACCACGATCATGATTCTGTGGTGCAGTCGCAAAGAAACTACGGTGGTAGAACCCAGCTCCTTTCCCTGTAAAACAATCAACCAGTCACTACCATTCAGCTTTAGGCAACATCATCATCTTCCCAGTTTCTCAATTGTATTCATTTCAGTTCAACTGCACCAGTACAACCTGCAATTGCATGTACCTGCCTTAACATTCATCTACTCAAGTTCACCATCTTCAGTTGCACCAACTCTCAACTGCACTTCCCAAAACTCCTTATTCAGATTCACAATTCCCAGCAGCAACAGATCTATCTCCTCCTTCTCCACTGTAATTCCCTATCCTAAACATACATTTAAGCATTCACCACCTGCAACTAATTCAAATGACAACTTCCAACTGTAGAGACTGTCTGTTTCGGACATCACCACTGATTCATCATCATACAGAGTCCCCATTTACAGATTCAAGCAATTTCAGTTCACTCTCAACCCCAGATTCAAAACCCTAACTTCATTAACAACAATAACAACAATAGCAGCTGTAATTCTCCTTCCTCTTGTGTTCTCGATATTAACAGATGCAGAAAACCCCTTTCAACTCTCGAATGTTTATAACTTCCCACTGATTTTATCACCCAATTTCAGAAACCCTCATCTCTTCTTCTCAATGCTCTGAATCATCTCAAATCTTCGATCTGATTTCTCTCAGCAATAACAGCTTCTTCTCGATCTCATACAACATCATCTTCTCGTTCTTCCATGTCCTCTCTTCTCTCAATTTCAGAGCAAAGCCGCAGCCATTTTTCCTTACACACATCTCTGAATTTCAGGTAGAGTTCAATGATAAGAGAAAAGACATATCTCTTGAATTTAGGGCTAGGTAATGAGTGCATTTACTACAGGCACCCAACAAATGATACAAGCCACCAACAGCTACTGAGAAAAACTCAGCTGGTTGTCCCCTCTATCCTTGGCTTGACTCCCGTTAGCACTCGCCAGTAGAATCATGCTTTTGCCCTTATTGCTCCAAATGAGCGCCTTCTTCTTCCTCGAATTCTTCCACCAACATCAGCCTTCTCTTACTTTTCAGATTCACTTCTTCTCTTCAATGTCTCTTCATCACTAAAGCAGTCGTGCTTTTCAGACATATAAATTTGCATCACTAAAACGGGCATGATTTTCAGATAGAGATGAAGAAAATAAAAGCAAATAATGAGAAATAGTTCGCCTCCACAACAGTTGCACATGAAATGACACTTTTGCCCTGTTTCTTCTTCTTTTGTTTAAGTGACTCCATGTAGATGGTGGATTTTCGACAAAGGCTAAAATCGTAAACTCATAATTATACGAAGCTCTGATTCAGCAATCAGACGTGAGTATCGAGACACTGGTCTCTCATCGAATTCTCAACGGAGAGTACTTTCTTTCAGAGTACATGTAGATATGTAGTCTCACGACTGGACAACGACATATCTCATGAATACTGAATACTTTCAGTGATTATTTCTATATAGTATCATGAGATGGACGGCTCTTAGACAGCTTGCTCTGCTAGTATAGAGCGATAACGTCTTCGTGAACAAACAACGAGTTTACCCTGACTATATAAAGGATATGACTTACAGACAAGCTCATATCGGGATAATTAATGCTCCTAGACAGCTTGCTCTGCTAGTATAGAGCCACAAAGTTAATTATTCCTAATTGCTCCTATTCCATGGTCGAATCCACGACTGGTCCCATGGAATGGCAATAAACAATTGTTCTGATTCTATGATCGAATCCACGGCTTGATCTCATAGAATAACAATAACTATATTATCTCATTACTCCGATTTCATGATCGAATTCACAACTGGTCTCATAAATGGTAATAGATAAATCTTAATTACTCCGATTCTATGGTCGAATCTACGATCCCATGGAATGGTAATGCTCACTTTATTATTCTGAATTCGTAGTCGAATCCTCAGCTGATCCTATGAATTAATAATAAACATCTTATTGCTCAGTTTTGTGAATTATTCTCCACCGAATTCCACAATTAGTAATAAATAATCAACAACCGGGAGTCTGAGCTACCTCTAAGTAAGCCCCGATTCAAATGGTGAAGGTGTATTCAACGACGATACACTAACAGTCACCACACGAACGAGTATTTCAAAAATACAACGAAACGATGAGCCTATGCAAAATAGAGAATAAAATAATAAATAATTAAAAATATTGACCAGGGTGCTGGGAGCATGGACACACGACCGACCGACCGTGTTGTGGTCAATCCCACGCCAGTTTTATATTTTTAATGCATTTTTATTATTTTCCATGATCTGATGAAAATTCACTCATTTTATCAAATCTCCTTCGTCTCGAGGAAACTCCTCGGTTTCATGGTACTTCCATAAATCCATAAAAAATAATATAAAATTAGAGTGTGGGGCGTGACCATTGACCAACCGGCCATGCCTTGGTCCCAACCGGCCCCACACGGTTTCTTATTATTTTATTATTATTATTATTTCTCTAATTTCATGAAAAATACTCCTTGATTTCATGGTATTTTGCACAAATCATCAAATAATAATAAAATAAAATAATTATGAAAACTTGTGAGACCGGGGCCATGCCCTAGACGGTCCCACACGCCCCTTTGTTTTATTATTTTATTACTAGTTTTCCATGAATTCATCAAATTCCTTGATTTCATGATATTTCTCTCAAATTAGGAAAAATTCCCTCAAATCATCAAAAATACCTAAAAAAATTAAAAAATTTAGGAAAACTCGTGGGACCGGTCCAAGCCGATCGGCCATGCCTCCACGGTCCCACACGCCCTTGTTTTTATTATTTTAATATTTTTTGCTTCCTTGAACTCATGAAAACTCCTTCAATTCATGGAAACTCCCTAAATTCATCAAATTTCTCAAAATTCATGAATTTTTCATAAAATCATCAAAATATTATAAAATTAAGGAAAAGGCACCACAGGACCGTGGTCACGACCAGCCAACCATGCCTTGACCACGGCGGTCCCACGCCTCCTCATTCCTTATTTTATAATTATTTTTCATCATCTCATGGTGTTTTCCTCAGTTTCGTCGAAACCCTAATTTTTGCATATTTTCTCGAATGGATGCTCAATTGCACGCCAGAAAATATCAAATTCTCAGGACTGAGACGCGGATGCCTTAGGGACACGAGCACGCTATCTTGACCGATCAAGATTGGCTCTTTGGATCACGAAAGCCGGTCCCATCAATTTTCACAGTCTTGACCTAATTTGCACAATTGCTCGTATTAGGTCCAAAATTCTTCCAAACACTTTGGATTTTCATGAAGTGATCGTCAGTCGGTCACGTGACAACCCAGGGACGGTTTCATGACTCCATGGTCGGTCCCTCGCCTCGTCATAATTAATTAGGTTTCTCACCTAAGGCTCAGACGAGCATTTTCGAATAAATGATTAAACCAGCATTTGATCATTCTTTCACCAACAAATCGTCAACTCTTCAGGAGTTCTTCGTATTTGCTCACGTGAGCATATGGACACTACATGGTTGATCCAGGGTCCCATGTAGTCGCTCCCTCCTTCATCCCATGGTTAAACTTCTGACGAACCATGAATTGATCATCAATTGATCAAATTAGGGTTTCTGAATCCAAGGATCATCATTCCAGATTCCAACCTTAATAATTTTACGACGGTCTCATGGTCATTAATTTTATTAATTATGCTCGGTTCAACGACCAGTATTCTAATTAATATTTTTGGTACGCTGCCAATAATCCATCAGATGAGCAACACATGCTCAGACGATCAAATATTCAACAATTCATCACATGAGCAACACTTGCTCAGATGATAAATATTTGCTCAAACCAAAGAATATTGGTTCAACAATCAATATTCAACGATCCATCGAATGAGCAACACTCGCTCACTTCATCGTAAGAATTATACCTCTGTCTCATGACATGTTTAATTCATGAGTTTCAGAACATCATTTTCAACTCAACGACTACATGGACTCATCGTCCCATCAAACCACGAAGTCATCAATTGACTAACAAACCACGAGACGTCAATCGTGTCACTTTGGGGGTATATTACTTCGGGTTTTGGTCTGGCGGTCTACGGCATGTGTGTTCAAATACACGATGGAATGTGAGAAAGTTGTGCAATCAGTTGAAGGAATTCACGAGGTAGTGGGTGGAAAATCGACCAAGTCTCCACACGTTGAGCAACTGGTTTCAAACACGATCTCCACTTCCCCACTCTTTGATTCCATCAACTGTCACACTTCATGGAATCAGGGTGTCTACAATTTCAGCAATATAAATAAGTCTCTGAATCATGATTGAATCATCGGCATCATCAGTATCATCAATCTCACGTCAAACTGACAACACGAGATCATCAACTCATCAATTGAGCAATTTCAATCACTCAGAGCTTATCGTATTCAGAATTCACACACCCACAATCTTTGATTACCATTGATTCCACACATTTCTCAGCTTCCCTCCTACATATCAACCCATCCTCTCTTGTGACCGAATTTACTCTGGAACGGTCATTGTCTTGATTTAGGCCGGAGTACTACAGATTGATCTCTCGAATCTAAAGCACCCCCTTTGAAGTGGTGCATCTGTGTGAGGTTTAACATTTCGCTCGGTTCGAGGAGTCTCCTCCGTACGGTCGTCTCCTCAATTCCTTAAAAACCAGCAAATCGTTTTTCCCCATCTACAGATTGGCGACCACAGTGGGAGATCATTCTCTCGGTTGCAATCTAACAATTTCACAAGATGGTTGATCTCAGGTCAGGTTCAGTTACGAATCCTAACACAAACCGTGCTAGCACTAGCAACAACAACAATCAGAATATCCCGGAGACAATTCCGACCTCCAACACTGATGGTGGTGACAATACTCCTCCTCACGCCGAAGGTCATTCACTGTCCGGACGACACCCTAAAGAAGTCAGAGGAGATCCACCGCCTACCATTGCTGATCTTATCAAAGCGCAGAAGACTCTTGCAAAGAACCAGACTGACATGGCTGCTACACAGAAGGAGCTGTGTAATTATCTCAAAAACTCTTACTGACAAGATGTCAGAGAAGACTTAAGAGAAGGGAAAGGAGAAGGAGAAATCCTCAGACGACGGTCCTGAAGTAATTCCAATCCATACAGTAGAAAACGACGAAGTCCACAAAACTGCTGCAGACAACTCATCAGCGAAGGGATCATCGAATTTCATCACTCGCGAGGATATGGAGCACCTTTTGGAGAACCGTGGAAAATACAAAATATCGCATGACCATCGTCATCAACCTCCTTATCCTGCCGCTACGCAGAGGATTCCACTCCCCAGAGGTTACGTTTCTCCAACCTTCACCTTATATGATGGAACTGGCAATGCTCGGGAACATGTCTCTCGTTTTCTCGAAGCCCTGGGATAACATGAACATAATCATGTCGTTCGTCTCAAGGAATTCTCAAAATCTCTGAAAGGCAGAGCATACACCTGGTATAACAACATTACACCAGGGACTATCTACAATTGGGGAGAAATGGTTAACACATTCTACAGGAAATGCTTCTTCGTGTCAGAATAAGTCACCCTCTCCGACCTTGGAAGGATGTTTCATAGGGTCAGTGAAAATACCAATGATTATGTGAAAAGGTTTAGAGTGCAAGCCCTAGATTGTCATGATCCAAACGTCACAGAGCAACAACTGGTGGACTTGTGCATCAATAGCATGCTCCCGGTCTACAGGGCCTTGCTAGAAAACCTTCGATTCCAGACTTTCTCAGAGCTTCACGAAGCTGTGAAGAGGTCGGCAACCACTGCACCCGCTCTTTTGGAAAGAACAAAGTCTACAAAGACTAAGGATTCAAAAGACACTCGAGGAAGCAGGTGTTTGATCAACAAGCAATAAAACCTGCAACCTTCAATAAATATTGTCGCGGAAGGGAGTAAGCGAAAATCAGAACCACAGCAAAAGCAGACTTCCTACACCCCTTCAAAGGCACACAAGAAGGAGAATTCAAAAATCCCTCCTCAGCATACGGAAGATCCAGAAGCACTTGATTTTCCCCTTTCAATGGAAGAAGTTAATGAACTAATCGATGCCTGGATTCAAGATGGTGCAATTAAATTACCTTATGTCAAGAAGGAACCAACTGAAGAGGCCATGGAAAATCCTCGGTATTTCCGTTTCCATAGATACGTCAGCCATCCCACAAGTGATTGCAAAATTTTGAAGCGCATATTCAAGGAAAAGGTCGAATCAGGAGAACTCAACCTGGGGACTAAGGGAGTGCACAAAAACCCCCTCCCAGTCAGAACTTTTACCATCTCTGAACCTCCTGTCAAGGAAGCAGTCCAATCTCTGATCGAACATGTCTGCGAGTTGTTGTATCTTTCGAAAGCTCAAAGGAACGACATGTTCGCCGCACTGAACCACATCGTGTCCGGAAAACGTCTGCTGATCCAAGAAACTACCACCGTATCTTCAGCCACCGACAAGGAAATGCATGACTGGGGACTGCTCACCACAGTGCACATTAAAGGAAATGAGTTCAAAACGACGTTTGTCGATGTTGGTACCGCTGTCAACATCATCCCTTTGAAAACTCTCAGAGCTGCCGGAATTACTCGACAGGAAGCCACCCACGCTCCCATAGCAATTAGGGACCACGAAGGAATCTTCAGAGACGCATATGGCTTCATCACTCTCAAAGTTACGGAAAGATTGATCTGCTCTGAGGCCAAGTTTTTCATAATTTGGGAAGACCCTGGGTACGACATAGTCCTTGGAAGAACTTGGATTCATGCCGGAAGGCTGACGATGCCTTTAACACATCCTGTCATCGACAAGGATTCCGAGTCGGAAGACCAAGCAGAGGACACACCACCGTTTGAGCATCTGGAAGAAGTAAAAACTCTAATGGGGCTTACGCAATAACTTGGAGAAAATCCGCACACCTTTGTCAGAAGGTTTCGATCTCAGGAAAGTCTTATTCCTCCTCTTGCTCCAATATTACCAATGTTCAAATACGCTACTATGGTCCAGGGACTTCTCCCCATGAACAATTTAGCAGTCATCAAAATCTACGAGTGGGTAACTTCACCTCACCAATATTACACTCAATGGTTGGGTTCATAACTTCTTCAAATCGGTCACTCCATCGAGAGGTTTATTGCTGAAGACTTGGCTAAGCATGATCAACACTATGCTGGATACTCTCTTCCGCGCGAGTGTCCATATGGGGCACAATCGTGGAATTCCATCAAACAGGGAATTCCGAATCAGCGGAAGATATTCAAGGCACGATTGACCAAGCCCAACAAGTTTCATGAAGGGGACCTGGTTCTCAAAGCAGTTCAGCGCGGTCTTCATTCTACAAGGAACACCAATTGGGAAGGAACATTCATGGTCGCTGAGTCCGTGGCCGGAGGATACTACAAATTTACCAACACGGATGGCAGAACCCTACCAGTAATTCACGAAAATTGGCTCAAGGCATTTATCTGAAATTATTGGACATTTAAGGTATTGGGCGTTTGAAGCACTCATGGCGTTGGGATTTAACATTTAGGATTTTCTTTCATTTGTATTTCAATTCCTCCAAAACATTTGCAATAATTGCAATCAGTATTCGAATCCAGCAATTTATCAAAATTCAGTTCATATTTCGTAAAAGAAAGTCTCTATCAAATCTACAAGAAAATCCTTAACCATCAGTCAATCCAAAACCATCTAAATATCAAAACCCAAGTATAAACCTCACATCTCTCAAAAGTTCAGAAGTTCAAGAGATCAGCAAGAAAAGGCTTTCGCTCATCAGCATCTTTCAAGATTTGCAAAGCCGCCCTCTCCTTGTTCAACTCCTCGGTCATCTTGGCAATATTGTCCTCCTTCTCCTTCACAGCATCATTTGGAAAGGGTATGTTCTTATCACATGAATCCTTGATAATGTTTATTTGCTTGCGAAGCCATTTCATGTTGAGGCCAAGTCTTTCTGAATTCTCTAAGTTAAACTCCCAATCAAAGAGTATATCTGGAGTCACGGTATTCCTGGGTCTCGTATGCATATCACTCACGACACGCAAGATAACACCTACTTGCATGGTTAAAGCATAAGCACGCCCAGGGTTCCTGTCAACGGTCATGTGGCCAAACTTCTTCCATATCGTCTCGTACAAGCGTGCATATCCAATGGGAACGCTGAATCCACTGATCAGTTCATGATACGGGAGTGAAGTGTTAAAGGGAGGATCAAAAGAAACCCCTGCAGTTGGATATTCATACACTATTATACGGTTCTCAGTCACTGGAGCGGCTTCCACGACCAAAGCAACAGTTCCTTCGGTATTCTCCGCTGCTATCTCGGTTTCTTCTATCACTGAGGCAACAACCATCTGGTTTTCCATAACATCAGCAGCGACCTTCTCATGGCCTCGAAGTGCAGGGAGGACTGTCTCTTCATCAATAACTTCGGAAGGGTTAGAGTTGTCATCATTGACTCCAGTATCCTCAACTTCGGTATTTAACACCTAATACGAAGATTACATGAGGTTAGAGTCACGAATCCAAAGGAGATTATGAAACACAGTATAACAGCAAGTAAATATCATCAAAGTTCATCATACTACATTCAAGGCACGAGCAAATAACATGAAAGTCATGAAAACACATTTTACGATGAGTCCGTCTGAAGAAACTGAACTCTGCCCGGTACTAAGAGACGAACTTGGAGCAATCTACAAGGAATCTGAGAATGGGTCGTATTCCATTCTTTTCGTATGGATGTCCTCTATGACATGTTAAAATTTAATGACAATCCGATGAACGAGCGAGTAGATGTGGCCAAAATATCAAGTGACGTGCAATCTGAAAAAGTTTTGGAAGTCTCCTGAAAGTTTACTATTTCACCTTTTTCAGGCTCTGAACGTGCTCAAAACTTAAAAAGCTTCTTTTCTAAAGCTTGGAAATTTTCCGGTCTTGAATTTGCACATGCGGATCATCAAAATCCGACTCCGGACAAAGATTCTACGGCGTTTTTACTAAAAGCTGGGTTCTGAATTTTCTGACGAGGAAGTTCGACTAAGTTTTCATATATTCACATGGGTTCTCATTAATTCATTCACAAGTCAGCACTTTTATACTTCTATGAAGAATATACAGGATGAATACTTACTTGAGGAGTCTCCAAAGTGTCCAAGGGGTTGGAATTGTCCACATCAACGACAAGAGGAACATCACTTCCATCCGGCTCCGAATTTTGGGAATTACCTCCATTCCCATTCCCAGAGGATGATTGAGTTCCAGAATTCTCCATCTCCATGACGACATCCTCCTGTACACGTCCTTTACAATCAATATTTTCATCTACGAAGCACCACATTTGAACATGTGAAGAAATATTTACAGTTTATTCGTCACTCAAATCAGCGACTGCTTGTTCAGTAGCAGAAAATTGAAGACCTTCAAGACTCGATGGAGTAAAATTCTGCAACAAAATTAACAGCATTGGCTTCATGATTCTAATGTTAATAGAAATGAAAGTCACGGTGAGAAATATTGGGAACTCACCAAAGCACCAACTGGGGACTTTACGGTATTGGGTAACAGCTTATAACCTTTATGCCTGCCTTCTCCGCCATGAATAACCGCCTCAGTCTCTGAGAAATCTACACCGATTCGAGGTCGTATATTACGACCGTCCTGTGGTGAAATCCAGTAATGTAATCAGAATACAGTTCTTATAATTTCATGAAGATTATATGAAGAAACATACCTGAGAGCATCCTGGAGACGACTTTCGTTTATCACCAGAAAGATACTTCAATCTTGATCGACTGGAAATCATCTCAGCCGAAGGAAGATCCTTGAATAGAGGTCTGGGAAATCTTACAAAGCCACGCAAATGCCCAAGTTGATGATCCCATAATTCTACATAACCTGGGGTTACATAGGCGAATCTATCAGAACCAGGAAACCAGTAGCTACTCCAATCCACATGAGTATGATCCAAATGAGTCACGAGTTGCTCAACTGATGGCCTCCTTCTCCGTATGGTTGGAACACACTGATCCATACCCATTTGTCGAGCTGCTCTATCAATGTTATACTCCTCCACTGAAAGCTCTCCAAACGTGGCTGATAGCAAATGACCAGGGGTGCAACTCAACATGAAAGATCTTTCGCCATCACTCATATGCGCACCAGACGTCAAACTCCTGCTTTCTCCAGTATTGAAAGTCATCGGCTGAGAAACATAATCAGGGACTGACACCCACGGGCGAAAATTGAACTCAGATTCTTCATCTAACACATCAATAAGGCGTATTTTAGAACGAGGCTGCTTTGTGGACCAACGCATGATCCTAGCATTATCTTTCTCAGGGAAAGTATGGCGCGCATCAGTATTCGGTCCTTGCAGAACATTAAGTGGAGTAGGTGCATAATTCTTAAAATGCTCCCACATCAAAGCTTGAAGAAACATCGTTGGCATAACACTCAATCTTCATAGAGACGTTCGACACACTGGAGTCTATAATCAAGGAGTCCAGGTTGTAATACAAGGAGCCTAAGAATAAACTACCTATCGTAAGTTGCTAACCTTGAGCCATCTTAATAGCAAAGGGAATCACAAAAGGCTTCAACAAGTTTCCACTGTCTTCAAAAACGTCTCTGGACAACCATAAACATAAGAAAGCAGCAATGGGTAACATACCGTCGATGGGTTTATCATAAACCTCGTCTTTGGGCCACCGGTGTGTCAACCAGGAAGCATAGCATCCTTTACTACCAACCTTATTCGCTTTCTCCATTGCAGCTGTCAAGACATAAGAAACGGCGGTCTCCTCATCTGAAAGATCCCCAGGAAGATTGCCCGTGATCGGGAGATGCATCAGAGCCGCCACGTCTTCCAAGGTAATGGTAAACTCTCCCCATCTACATATGAAAGTGTGAGTGGGAATGCACCAGCGAGCAAACAGAGCCACAATACCACTTGCGTCATGATAAATGAACAACTCTCCAGAATCTTGAATAGCTCTCGTCACCTACGCCTGGTCGAGCATAGTCCTCACATGAGGAAAACCCAACATATGCCTCGCCCAGCCGGTAAATTTCTCCAAAGGTCGTCGAGAAAGCTTAAACTCTATGATTGATGAGGTGAAGATCCCTCGTTCAAGACAAAATCAAATTACTGTCTTAGGAGTCACCAATTTCTTCTGAGTAACAGTTCTGGGATTTATCAAAAGACGATACACTGGGGATTTCAAATGTTGCTCAGCTCCTGGAATATCTTTTTCAAAGAATGCATCATCTATGTTCGGGACATTCTTAATCCCAGGGATTTCGTCTTCGTCTCCCCCAACGGAAGTTTCATCCATGCATGTCTCATCTCTGGAGATACCATCATCAACGCACATCTCTTCCCTCGAGGTGTCGTCAGCTTGGGAATTGGTCATCTTTACTGAGTAGCTGAAAAGGTTCACACTACATTCTATTTCAATATGCCGTCCAGATATAAATCAAGGAAATACAAGCAAAAATGGTAACTCTTAACTATTACCTTTTATACTTCCACTAACAATAGTGATAGTAATGCTAGAGTTAACACCTCAAAATCGTTCGTCTCTTCGAAAACTGCAAAAACGAACGAAACTTTATTTAATTTCCGAAACTGATTTTTCATGAAATCACGGACACAATTTTCATAATGTGAACATTCACACAACTGACCTATGAAGTTTACAACAATAAAATATTTCATCATAAATATATTGTCTATCTTCAAAGGTTCCTCAAAACACACACTTCGATTTTTCGAAAAAAACAGCAATTAATGCAACTTGCATACATAAACTCTCAAGGATTTTATTTAATGAAAACAAACTCATGAAAATAAAATATATCATCGTATTTTGCACAATGTATGTCACGGCGGCATATATATATATATAAAAAAAAAACTATTTTTCCTTCGTATCGTCATTATTTGTCTTTAAAATGAAGGTTTATTGTCAAAAATATTGTGAAAGCTCACATATCATACATATGATAAAGTTTTGTATTTACATGAAATCTCATAAGAAAAATTTTATCACTGGACACAAGTTCATCATACATATTTTCCTTCGTGTCGTCGTTATTTGTCTTTAAAACGAAGGATTATTCCGATTTCATGAAAATTCACTTCTTTTATGATGAAACCTTGGTATACATGAAATCTCATACACTAAGTTTCATCACTGGACCTAGGTTCATATTTAAAAAAAAAAAAATCTCTCCTAAATCAGGGATTATAGTTAGTTTTCAAAACTAACGATCGTACGTTTTCAAAAACGAGGGTTTTTCATAAAACTCACACTAATATACACACATGTATATGATTTCAACATGATCACTTCATGAAATTCATGTAACAACAGGAAACATCAAAAAAAAAAAATTCGCTCACCTGGTCGGCGCTGGCCGGACGGTGGCGTCGATGGTCGGCGGCGATCGGAACTCCGGCAGAAAACTCCTGATGCTCGGACGTGATGAAGATGAAGGCCTGATGGAGCTCTGGGCGTGAAATAAAATAAAAATAAGGATTAATCCCTTTTATATCAATTTTATTTCCAAAACCTAATTTTCTAAATATTTCCTTATTGGGCCCGACCCGCGAATCCTAACCGACCATGGACTCGTCGTCCAAACCAGCGGTTCAACACCAATTTATGCTCATCAAACGAGGCTCCAATCATGACATTGAAGCCTTCATCAAGTCGTGGTTTTCTCATGCTCTCTAAATCCGGTAACGTCTCAACTTACGACTAAGTTCAATTACTGGTATTATTATTTATGGCCGAAAAATCACCATTTAATGCTAACTGAGGAACACAACTTTCCTCTGTAAGCAGGGGACTTAATGTAGACGGTGGATTTTCGACAAAGGCTAAAATCGTAAACTCATAATTATACGAAGCTCTGATTCAGCAATCAGACGTGAGTATCGAGACACGGGTCTCTCATCGAATTCTCAACGGAGAGTACTTTCTCTCAGAGTACATGTAGATATGTAGTCTCACGACTGGACAACGGCATATCTCATGAATACTGAATACTTTCAGTGATTATTTCTATATAGTATCACGAGATGGACGGTTCCTAGACAACTTGCTCTGCTAGTATATAGTGATAACGTCTTCAGGAACAAACAACGAGTTTACCCTGACTATATAAAGGATATGACCTACCGACAAGCTCATATCGGGATAATTAATGCTCCTAGACAGCTAGCTCTGCTAGTATAGAGCCACAAAGTAAATTATTCCTAATTGCTCCTATTCCATGGTCGAATCCACGACTGGTACCATGGAATGGCAATAACAATTGTTCTGATTCTATGATCGAATCCACGGCTTGATCTCATAGAATAGCAATAACTATATTATCTCACTACTCCGATTTCATGATCGAATCCACAACTGGTCTCACAAATGGTAATAGATAAATCTTAATTACTCCGATCCTATGGTCGAATCTACGATCCCATGGAATGATAATGCTCACTTTATTATTCTGAATTCGTAGTCTAATCCTTAGCTGATCCTATGAATTAATAATAAACATCTTATTGCTCAGTTTTGTGAATTATTCTCCACCGAATTCCACAATTAGTAATAAATAATCAACAACCGGGCGTCTGAGCTACCTCTAAGTAAGCCCCGATTCAAATGGTGAAGGTGTATTCAACGACGATACACTAACAGTTACCACACGCACGAGTATTTCAAAAATACAACGAAACGATGAGCCTATGCAAAATAGAGAAGAAAATAATAAATAATTAAAAATACTGACCAGGGTACTGGGAGCACGGACACACGACCGACCGACCGTGTAGTGGTCAATCCCACGCCAGTTTTATATTTTTAATGCATTTTTATTATTTTCCATGATCTGATGAAAGTTCTCTCATTTTATCAAATCTCCTTCGTCTCGAGGAAACTCCTCGGTTTCATGGTACTTCCATAAATCCATAAAAAAAAATAATATAAAATTAAGAAAAGGAGTGTGGGGGGTGACCATTGGCCAACCGGCCATGCCTTGGTCCCAACCGGCCCCACACGGTTTCTTATTATTTTATTATTATTATTATTTCTCTAATTTCATGAAAGAAAACTCCTTGATTTCATGGTATTTTGCACAAATCATCAAATAATAATAAAATAAAATAAATTATGAAAACTTGTGGGACCGGGCCTTGGCCGGCCGGCATGCCCTAGCCGGTCCCACACGCCCCTTTGTTTTATTATTTTATTATTAGTTTTCCTTGAATTCATCAAATTCCTTGATTTCATGGTATTTCTCTCAAATTAGGAAATATTCCCTCAAATCATCAAAAATACCTAAAAAATATTCAAAAAATTATGAAAACTCGTGGGACCGGCTCAAGCCGGCGGGCCATGCCTCGACGGTCCCACACGCCCTTGTTTTTATTATTTTAATATTTTTTGCTTCCCTGAACTCATGAAAACTCCTTCAATTCATGGAAACTCCCTAAATTCATCAAATTTCTCAAAATTCATGAATTTTTCATAAAATCATCAAAATATTATAAAATTAAGGAAAAGGCACCACGGGACCGTGGTCACGACCGTCCGACCATGCCTGGACCACGGCGGTCCCACGCCTCCTCATTCCTTATTTTATAATTATTTTTCATCATCTCATGGTGTTTTTCTCAGTTTCGTCGAAACCCTAATTTTGACATATTTTCTCGAATGGATGCTCAATTGCACGCCAGAAAATATCAAAATTCTCAGGACTGAGACGCGGACGCCTTGGGGATATGAGCACGCTATCTTGACCGACCAGATTGGCTCTTTGGCTCACGGAAGCCGGTCCCATCAATTTTCACAGTCTTGACCTAATTTGCACAATTGCTCGTATTAGGTCCAAAATTCTTCCAAACACTTTGGATTTTCATGAAGTGATCGTCAGGAAGTCACGTGATAACCCAGGGACGGTTTCATGACTCCATGGTCGGTCCCTCGCCTCGTCATAATTAATTAGGTTTTCTCTCCTAAGACTCGGACGAGCATTTTCGAATAAATGATTAAACCAGCATTTGATCATTCTTTCACCAACAAATCGTCAACTCTTCAGTAGTTCTTCGTATTTGCTCACGTGAGCATATGGACACTACATGGTTGATCCACGGTCCCATGTAGTCGCTCCCTCCGTCATCCCATGGTTAAACTTCTGACGAACCATGAATTAATCATCAATTGATCAAATTAGGGTTTCTGAATCCAAGGATCATCATTCCAGATTCCAACCTTAATAATTTTACGACGGCCTCATGGTCATTAATTTTATTAATTATGATCGGTTCAACGACCAGTATTCTAATTAATATTTTTGGTACGCTGCCAATAATCCATCAGATGAGCAACATATGCTCAGACGATCAAATATTCAACAATTCATCACATGAGCAACACTTGCTCAGATGATAAATATTTGCTCAAACCAAGGAATATTGGTTCAACAATCAATATTCAATGATCCATCGAATGAGCAACACTCGCTCACTTCACCGTAAGAATTATACCTTTCTCTCATGACATGTTCAATTTATGAGTTTCAGAACATCATGTTCAACTCAACGACTACATGGACTCATCGTCCCATCAAACCACGAAGTCATCAATTGACTAACAAACCACGAGACGTCAATCGTGTCACTTTGGGGGGATATTACTTAGGGTTTTGATCTGGCGGTCTACGGCACGTGTGTTCAAACACTCGATGGAATGTGAGAAAGTCGTGCAATCAGTTGAAGGAATTCACGAGGTAGTGGGTGGAAAATCGACCAAGTCTCCACACGTTGAGCAACTGGTTTCAAACACGATCTCCACTTCCCCACTCCTTGATTCCATCAACTGTCACACTTCTTGGAATCATGGTGTCTACAATTCCAGCAATATAAGTAAGTCTTTGAATCATGATTGAATCATCGGCGTCATCAGTATCATCAATCTCACGTTAAACTGACAACACGAGATCATCAAATCATCAATTGAGCAACTACTCTCAATTGAGCAATTTCAATCACTCAGAGCTTATCGTATTCAGAATTCACACACCCACAATCTTATATTACCATTGATTCCACATATTTCTCAGCTTCCCTCCTACAGATCAACCCATCCTCTCTTGTGACCGAATTTACTCTGGAACGGTCATTGTCTTGATTTAGGCCGGAGTACTACAGATTGATCTCTCGAATCTAAAGCACCCCCTTTGAAGTGGTGCATCTGTGTGAGGTTTAACATTTCGCTCGGTTCGAGGAGTCTCCTCCGTACGGTCGTCTCCTCAATTCCTTAAAAACCAGCAAATCGTTTTTCCCCATCTACACTCCAAAGTACCTAAACACTCAAAAACAAACATAAGATACATAATTTACAAGAAAACTTAACAAAAAAAGCATAAACAATAGATAAATATCAAGGTGTTTTAGACACCTATCAAATTCCCCCACAGTTATACTTTGCTAGTCCTCGAGCAAATCAAACAAAACAATTTTAAAACATACATACAACTCCATGTCGTTGAGGATACGATCACACTTAGCACGTATAACAAGCCTTTGAACCCCTAGGTGTCCCTAGTGGACGAATTTTAGTCTCGTGAAGGTGTACAAGAGGTGTACCTACAAAACCTTTTACTCCAAATTCCAACTACCTGTGAAGAGTCTATGAACGAATCCAAAATGATTACAGGAGGAGGTACCTTGATGCAATCGAATTCATATATAAGTAAATAAAGCTCTACTTAGAAAGTTGAACAAACCACAATACTCGGAATCTAACTAACCACAATCACATATGGATAGATTAAGAAGATGGATATAGAAATAGATGTTTGCGAATGTTGACTAAGTGAATGGTGTTTCCCATATCTGTCTGAAGGTCACTGCCAAGATGAACCTATGAATCCTAATGGATTGAGATACTGGTCTGAATTCTAATATCAACTCAGCTGGCATATACAAGGGAACCAGCAGCCGATAATCCTAATTGTAGATCAACTCAACTGGCATATACAAGGGAACCAGCAGTCGATTTATTAGTTGAACAATAATAATAATAACTTTTTTTTTTGTTCTTTTCTCTTTTTGAATTGACAACATGATTAAATATTTTAGATCCAAGCGCATGCTTCTTGTTAGCAGAATACATGGTAATTCCCGTGGATCCTGCATTCCACGCTTGCTTAGGCGACGGAGACAGGGAGAACACACACATATTGCATCAAAGTGTCAAAAAAAAATTTTTAATCATATAAACTCCAGTTAGTCTAATTGGTCTGGTCTCTTTTTTTAGTAACTCAATCACTCTATTTTATCCTAGCAGTAATAACAATTCGATGTAGTGACCCACCAGATCACTTAGAGAAACAAGAAAATATTGCAAAAATAAAAACAGAAGGTGATATGGTGACATTCCGAGATATGGTAACAACTATCATTTTATAGCTAACACATGAGCTCTGTCCATCCTTTTAATTAATGGGTTCCTCAACTCCTGCAATCAAGATGGTTCCATCCACTTATATTGGTAGTGTCATCCTAAAGGCACAAGTTTCTAGACTTCGGAGTTTATAAAGCAATTTTTTTTTTCTTTGTTCTATTTTTCTATTTTTTTTTAACTAAAGGCAACAAACTTTAAAAACATATAAATGCTCCTCCACACTTAAACTTTACATTATCCTCAATGTAAAATTTAGTCATTCAAAGTAAAGTTCAAGGTGGGAAATTTCGCAAATGATATGCAAAATAAGAAAACAAAGATAAAATGCTTAACAAAGAAAAAGAAAAATAAAAAGATACAAAACCGGTGGGTTGCCTCCTAATTAGCGCTTGGTTTAAAGTCGTCAGCCCGACTTTCAGCTCCAATTACTCCTCCAGAGGGAGTGGATCACTCAATGTGACCATATCCTGATTCTCCGTCACCAATTGCTCATAGTATGGTTTCAAACGATGGTCGTTGACCTTGGAAACCAGCCCTGTTTTGGGACTAATAATTTCAACTGCACCATGCGTAAACACATTAGTAACAACAAATGGTCCAACCCATCTGGACCTAAGTTTCCCGGAAACAATTTAAGACGAGAATGGAATAAAAGAACTTTCTGCCCTACTTCAGAACTCTTTCGGGAAATCATTTTATCATGGAAAGCCTTGGTCTTTTCTTTGTAAATGTGTGAACTTTCATATGCATCATTACGTATCTCTTCTAACTCATTGAGTTGCAATTTCCTATGTTCACCAGCTGCATCTAACTCCATATTACATACCTTGATAGCCCAATAAGCTTTGTGTTCAAGTTCGACCGGAAGATGGCAAGCTTTACCATTAAAAGGAGACATATCGATGGGTGTCTTGTAAGTTGTCATATACGCCCACAAAGCGTCATTGAGCCTTTAACTCCAATCCTTCCTTGTAACGTTCACCGTCTTCTCTAGGATGGACTTAATCTTCCGGTTGGAAATTTCAGCTTGACCACTCGTTTGTGGATGATACGGTGTGCCAACTTTATGAGAAATATTATACTTCTTTAGAAGAGCGTGAAAGGATCTCTTGAAGTGCGAACATCCATCACTAACCACCACTCGAGGCGTACCAAATCTTGAAAAGATATATTCCTTCACAAACTCACAAACAACTTGAGAATCATTAGTAGGGGTGGCTTTAGCTTCCACCCACTTAGAAACATAATCTACAGCAAGAAGTATGTAAAATTTCCCATTGGAATTCACAAAAGTGATGAGTGCTAAAAAGTGCATATTTCTATATATTTTTCTTGGCATTTAACTCATCTTTTGTGCATTAATTCTACATTTTATCCCATATTCTGTATTTTCTTTGTTTTCAAGAATAAATATTTTTATTAATTAATTTTGCATTTTTAGGTAATAAATTAAGTTTGGATGAATAGCGGAGCGGAAAAGAGCAGAAAAGCGGTGAAAAGCCGGGAGGAATTACACAAGGAAGCCGCGAAGAATGTTGTGCACAAGACCAAAAGGCTAGAAGTGGGCTTGAAGAGGAAGAATTGTTTTTAAAGAAGATATGGGCTTGGCATACCCAAGGTCCAAAACCCTTACCCAAACCCATTTCCAATATCCATACCCGCCTTCATCTTCAGCCGTCAGATTGGATCATCTCAGCATCCTACGGTCGCTTCATTATAGTGCATCAAAATCTGAAGCTCCTGTCTAACACTATAGCACCTAACTCCATCTTGGACCGTCAGTTTTGATGTATCTCAGATCCAACGGTCGTTCCACACCCATCTCCATCGCGCCGTTGGATCATTCCTTCATCTTTTCATCCAACATCTTCCCTTTGCTAAACATCAAAATTTGATGGGCCCGCTCAACACCATAATCTAAAAAGCCTATACCCAAAACAAACACCACCTAACCCTAAAAAACTATCGGGCTCTTCCTTCTTCTTCCCCTCTTCTTCACTGCCTCCTCCATGTCCGCCAACACCAACTCCATGTTCCCGCTCAACCACCACCACAACCACCTCTACTAACTCTCAAATCACTCAACCACTATAACCCATCTCCACCACCATCATTACCATCTATCTAGCCACCTATTTTCTCAATTTCTACACGTTTCTCTTCCAAAACCCTAACGTGTAAAATTGATAAATTAGGTCGAGTTAGAAGAGCAATTGGAAGTAACTAGAGACGCAGGAGAAGAATAAGAGGCATGGGTCGAAGTCAGTAGCAGTTTTCAGAGATTAGGTATGAATTAATTTCATTTTTATCAAACCCTAATTTCATAAATTGGGGATTTTGGGGGGAAAGTGATTGAATGTATAATTAGAGGCATGGGTCGACGTATTAGGGCTGTTATCAGTAGGTTAGGTGAGTCAATTTTGAATTTTTGGTAAACCCTAATTTTAATAATTTGGGGATTTTTCTTAGGGTTTGTAATTGACTATAAATAGATGTATTGGGTGATGTAATTAAGATACGCCTGGATTAGCCAGAGCACCACCAAGAGGCCTGGAATAGCCAGGACCTCAATTGTTAATGTTGTTTCAATTTCAGTTCAAGTTTAGTTCAATGTTTTAAACAATTTCAATTCCATTGTCATTTAATTTCATTATGTTCTAACTCCATTTGCTAGGGGTTAGATGATACTCTTGAATTGTAAGCTAGGATAGTCCTTGTTCATGTCACTGTTCTTGTAGTGCTGAAACTAAGTAGGATTGATAATTGGCTAGTTGAGTGAATGCACTTGTGATCAGCTGTGCTGTAAGAAGACAGCTGATTCTAGGGGTGTAAGAGTGAGAGTAGCTAAGGATTCAGTCCATTTGAAGGATTGTGCTTAATTGAAGTAGGGAAGTTAGTAAACTTAGTGATCAAATGCACCTGTGATTGAGTGTGCTGTAAGAAGACACTCAATGCTAGGGGTGAACTAGAGAACTTAGGGGATTAACCTTCCACCAATGCGGATTGCTAGATAACTGGTTGAGCAAACAAGCCTGTGATCAGCTGTACTGTGAGAAGACAGTTGATGCTAGGGGTAAGTTAGTAAGATTAGTTAAGTAAATCATCCATAATCTTCCTTGAGATGAAGCAAGAACATGATTTGATTAGGATCTGCCTTAGTTTAGGATCAAGAAGTGGATTCAAAAGCCCTAGCATGTTCCTGTTTACTTGCTTTACATTCTACTGTTTTTTTCAGTTCAGTCACTGCCATCATTTCAAGTGTGTTTTAACACAACCAAGACTCTTTGTTACAACTCAGTTTTAGTGAAACCTTAAGCTTCAACTACACACACCTTGTCCCTGTGGATCGACCCGTATTTGCATTGTTCTACACCTCGACAGCGTGCACTTGCGGTATTAGTTTGTTGGTCTTTTTTAGAAACCTACCAAGTTTTTGGCGCCGCTGCCGGGGACTCGGTAGCGGTACCATTGTTGTTTTCTTTTTCTTTACTTTACCCTGTACATATTTTGTTTAGTTTTTTTTCTTTTCAGTCATTGCTAGTGTAACTTAGTGTAACTTACTTTTGTATCTTTAGCTGTAATTTTTGATTTTTAGTTTCTGCACTTTGTGACTTAGTGTAACTTCTGCCATTTGCATATTAGTATCACCTTCCATATCACATAGTTTTCATAGTTTAATTTATTTTGTAGCATACTACTGCAACTGTGTAGTTCTGCATCATTTGCATACTACTTGTATATATGTGTTAGCTGTACTTTTAGTTGTAGTTTTAGCTCTTCAGTCAATTGCATCATTGTTTTATCTCACATTTAGTTTAAGTCACCTGCATCATAAGTCCTGTGAGTATCTTTAGCATATCTGTTAATTTTTCTTGTGTTTTCTTTCATCTTGCATCTCATGCTGTAGATTTTAGTGAAGCCAATGTCCTGTAACACATTGTTTTCTTAGTAGTGTTAAAAGTTGTGAAGCCATTGTTCTCTTACTGTCTTGACTGCCATCCTGTAGTTGTATCTTATAGTAGCTGCATCTTAGACATACTTTTTAAGCTGCATCAATTCATACATCTTGTCCTGTTTTTTTTATTGTAGTGTAACTGAAGTTCATATCCATCATTTCCATTTTTCTGTTCTAGTAGTTGTAAGTATTTTGTTGTGTGTCTTGTTTTGCTAGGTCACTTCTCTTTTGCACTTTATCCATAACTGCATATTGTGTCAACCCCTTTGTCAGTCCAAATAACTCATTGTCATGCAGTAAATTACTCTTAGTTGCTTACTGGTATCAATATTGTTTGAAACTGTCTCAATTCCAAATTTTTGAGAACTCATTCTCTTCTTTGAGTCACCAGGTACCTGTGTTGCTGCTGCTATTGCTGTTGTGCTCCTGTTGCTGTTCCCTGTTCCTGTTGCTGCTGCCAGCCTCTACTGCTGCCAAGACTGCTGCTGTGCTGTTGCTGAGTGCTGTGTAGCCCTGCTGTTGCTGGTGCTACTGTGCTGCTGAGGAGAAAATCAAAAGCCCAACTGGGCCTGCTGAAGTTGCTGCCAAGCTTAACAAGTTGAGCCAAGCCCAACTGGGTCTGAACAAAGACAAAAGCTTAGGATGATCCAAAGCCCAACTGGGCTTTTGCAACCAAACTGAGCAGCTGGGCTGTGCTTAAGCAAATAAGCCTAAACCCATTAAGAGAACCCAACCTGTGGGCTTCCATTTTTAATTTGTGGGCTTGTAATAATTTTTTCCATTTTTCTGTTGGGTTTGTAATTAATTTCTTGTGGGCTTGTTTGTTTAATTTCTTGTGGGCTTGTGGTGTTAGATTGATTTTGGGCCTGTAGTTTTAAATTAGAAAAACTGAACTTTTGAAAGCCCAACTGGGCCTCAGACCAAACAAGCAACAGTTGGGCTATTTCAAAAGCTACATTGGGCTTCAGTTTGCATACACATTTTGGGCTTGTTCACCTCCCCTTGGCAAAGCAATTTCTCCCACCAATGTGGGCTTGCTCACAATACTAAAACCAAAATTTTTGCTCCCAATTAAAAACCAAATTTTTCTACCTCTTTAAAACCAAAATTTGCCCATAAAAAACCAAATAGTGGGCTTTGTGTCTTTTCAATATGGGCCAACATCGTGCTCTCCATGAATACATGTATCCCACAATAAAAATTCCATTATCATGTATTGTCTTACCTCAAACCAATAACCCTTTTAAAATAAATGAAAGCATGATACAAATACTTCCTATATTTCGAGGGTTCGATTATGAGAATCCCTATACTCATGTAAGAGAGTTTGAACAAATTTTTCGGACTATGCAACCTGATCATATGTCCGAAGACTCTCTGAAATTGCGTTTGTTTACATTTTCTCTAAAGGAAAGGGCCAAAACATGGTTTTACGGTTTGAGACCACAATCAATCAACACTTGGGACCAACTCACAGATCTATTTTTCAAAAAAATCTTTCCACATCATAGGACCATCGCTATTCGTCAAAGTATCAATTGTTTTGTCCAATTGGATGAGGAAACTGTTTTTCACTATTTTGAACGTTTTAATGATTTGTTGAGCGAATGTCCGCACAATGGATTTGAGAAGTGGAGACTTGTCGCCATCCTCTATGAGGGACTAGACTTTAAATCTCGAACCATGGTTGAGTCTATGTGTAATGGTAAATTTATTGATAAATCTGTGGATGATGCATGGAAAATTTTAGCTGAAATTGCAGAGAAAACCCATCAATGGGAATCTGTTAGGGAAACAGGGACAACGCCACATGGTATGAGTCACCCCCATGAGTTAGAGTCTTATTCTTGTGATAGCTCCGACCTTAGGATTGAAAATTATACTAGATTGCAAAATCCCTATCATGATGATGATGATGATTATGATGAAGAACATGTCTATACTGAAAATGTTATGAAACCTTTGGGTTCAAATACATTAGGCTTCTCTGCCTCGACCTTCATGAATGATGTTTCTTCTAGTATTCCATATACATATGATGTTGATACTGATTTTGAGCATGTGCATCTGTCCTATGAAAATGACTTAGGTAATATAGAATCTTCTGTTGACACTAATATGCATGAAAATGTAATTGTTGTGTCTGATTCTCTACCTGGGTCACGTTGTGATGTTTCCACTGATTTGCCGATGCATGAGAATAATTCTTCTGATGATGTTGATGATTCTGATTTGTGTGAGCATGGTGAGCATGTTGTGACACTTGTAGAAGACTTAGGAGATGTTGATGTGATTAATAATGATGTGCCTGTCGTCCTACATAAGTCACAATCTGATGGCCTTCCACCCAACCTAGATTTGGTTTGTACCGATATTGTCAAACCAATTTTTCTGAGAATGCCCAACCTAGGTTTGGAACTGTGTGCTTCCCAAGTCCTTTTGGACTATTTTGCATCTAAGTATAATATCTTTGAGGAGCCACAGTTGGAATTAGCATGTTTTCCCGTCCCTAGCAAAGTTCATTTCGAGCTAGACCTTGTGCATGATGAACCCCCAAAACTACGAGATTTTGTACCCAAAATTATATCTGTTGAAAAATCCAGGTTTGGGGGTAGCTCATTTTGTTTCACAGCCTCACTTGCATTTCTTTCCTATTATTATTGTGTGAAGCTGTTGAAATGTCTACACTCCGTCTTTTGGGTTGATCCTCAACTCTTTAGATTGTTAGTGTATGGTGAATTTTCTTGTATATAATCCAGTAGATAATATTCTAGATAAATCTTTTGTTTCTTTTGTACATATTTTGCTAATCCAATGTGACTCTTAACTGAAATATGTTGGATTTTTGCCTTGAATAACGGAGTTCTAATTTTGCTTTCGCCGTCAAATCGGGTATTCTCTTTCCTTTCTCTCTACTCAGCATAATCCTCTTCGTATGTTATAATTCTTTTCATATTTTGGAACATTGAGGACAATGTTTAGTTTAGGTTTGAGGGTATGGTATAGATACCACGGTCACATGCTATAATTGAAAACTGAACTCTTTCTTTTTGTTAAA
>NC_039367.1:76951698-76952169 GCF_003573695.1 Papaver somniferum
AAAAAAAAAAAAAAAAAAAAAAAAAATCAAAAAAAATTAAAAAAAATTAAAAAAAATTAAAAAAGAAAAAGAAAAAGAAAAATCATAAAAATGGAGCTCATTTACCTTGAAATGTTGACTCTTGTGCATGTATGTAAACATAAGGATTCTTAGTCTAGATATTTAGGCACCCTCATTCTAGCACAATTCACATAGTGATAAGAAATTTGCACGCGCACGATCTACCAATACATGTATAGCCTCATCCTTGAGGTGTTCTATCGGAAGTTTTAGTTGCCAATCACTTTAGAATACTGAACGAAACTTGACTAGCTTGTTCTTTGGTTGGTTGGGATAGAAGGTGGAGGTTACATTAAGAAAGACAACCATCGAATTTAACTGGGTGCATCAAAAAGGGCTACCTCTTGCAAAATGTCATGTAATTTTTTGTTTCTTTTTGCTTATGTATCAAAAGTGTTTCCTTATCAAAAA